>NW_021637528.1:0-52353 GCF_004799145.2 Neltuma alba | reverse complement strand
TCCCTAACTTTCAGTTATTTTTTTATGAAAATACATTCTCTATAATAAAATCCCCAATAGCCGGCTATTTGAATTATTTTCTCTGTAATACAAGAAGTCTCATAATGAGAAATTTTCTTTTTCATTCTTTACTGCATGGAGATTTTGTTTGACTTGAAATTAAAAGCAAGGGTATACTTTGCGCACAAGATCATTTAAGATACCGAGAAACACTCTTTCATTTTGACAACAGAAAATTGAAATGTATTCATTTTGATTTTTAAGGAAAAAAAATTTAAGTTGGATTAACTGAATGACAGTACACATTGATAATTAATAAGTTGATGCATATATAAATCCATTAAATAAAACGAAATTGTGAATAAGTTGATTGTTTTTTTTTTTTTTTTTTTGGTAGAATGATCACATTTCTAATTTTGATGAGGAGAAGGATCAATTCTTATTTGCTCAACAATTCCCAGTTATATTAAAAATAACAGTATTGTATTAGCTTTAGTAAACAATACTCAAGAAAAGTAACATTTTTCATCATTATTTTAATTTATTAGACCTATATAACTCACGTTGAAAGATGTTATATTTTTTTGGTAGGCATGAAGCAGATCGTATAAAAAAGATAGTTGGAGATGTATGGACTTATTTAAGTTCTAAATTACCATCTATGATGACAATTGGTTGGAATTGAATCAAGAGTGCTTGATATGATGCCAATCTTGGAGATTGGGTTGGATGACAGATGTTTTGTAGGAATATGGGGTATGGGAGGTGTGGGTTTAAAACAACTCTTGCTAGAGTGTTTTGAAAAGCTTTCTCACAAGTTTGAATTGTGTTGCTTTCTTGCCAATGTTAGAGAAACTTTATCGCAAAGAGAAGGCCTAGTCTCTTTGCAAAAAAGGTTTCTTTCTCATCTCAAAATGAAAGACATGGAAATTTCTGATGATTATGAGGGAATGAAGATGATAAAGAAGCTTCTCTACAATAAAAAGGTTCTTTTAGTCCTTGACGATGTAAATCATAAGAATCAATTAAATAATTTGGCTGAAACTCCATATTGGTTTGGTAAAGGAAGCAAAATAATTTTTACAACAAGAGATAGCCACTTGCTCACTCATCTGGAGTAGATGAGCAAAGAATATATCATATGAAAACCATGAAGGAAGATGAATCTCTTCAACTATTTTCAAACAAAGCATTTAGTGAAGATTATCCTCCTAATGAGGATTATTTAAAGTTATCCGAATTTGTAGTTGAATATGCTGGAGGTCTTCCTTTAGCACTTAAAGCTTTGGTTCTTTTCTTTGCGGAAGAAGTAAAGCTGAGTGGATAGATGCTTTAGATAGGTTGAAGCAAATTCCTGATAATGATATACTTCAAGTACTTAAAATAAGTTATGATGGACTAAGGAATGAGGAAGAAAAGACAATATTTTTAGATATTGCTTGTTTGTTCAAGGGCTGGCAGAAAAAATATGTGACTCAAATTTTGGAAAGTTGTGGTCTTCATGCTACAATTGGAATAAACGTGCTGATTCAAAAAACTTTATTGGTTTGAAACAAAAAATTGTAGATTAGAGATGCATGATTTACTTCAAGAGTTGGGTAGGACTATAGTTCAGCAAGAATCTCCCAATGATGTTCGCAAGCGTAGCAGGTTGTGGAAGTTTGAGGACATTAAGGAAGTATTGGAAAATAACGAAGTGAGTGCCTTGTTTTTTAAATGTCTCATTTTGTTAACATACATTAAGTATTTTTATATTCTTTACCTCCTTACCATTCTCATGTTATTTTTCTTGAAAATGACATTTGTGTTAGGGATCTGAGGCAATAGAAGCTATTGTTATACAAGATCGATATTATCACATGCCAGACAAAATAAAAGTACATCCTGAAGCCTTCTTAAAGATGAGTAATATTAGGCTACTCTTCCAAATCTGATGGGTGACAATCTATTTATCTTCACAATAGGATTGAAATTTTTGCTGGTGGATTAAAAGTAGTTCGATGGCCATCATTTCCTTTGGAAGCTCTTCCACTTGAAACTCCATTGTATAAACTTGTTGATATTCAAATGCCTGAAAGTAAAATAAAGCAACTTTGGAATGACATACAGGTGAGATTGACACTTCATGCATTATTGTTTATCTTAAAAATATATCTCTATGTCCATATTTTTTGATATGCTGTTTAGTGAGATTGACTCTACAATCTTTTGTTTGATCCCAGTTTATGACAAAATTGAAATATATCAACTTGAGTTATTCTCATGATTTTACCGAGACTCCAGACTTCTTAGGGGTTCCATATTTAGAACATTTACATCTTAGTGGCTGCAAATCCCTTGTCAAGGTTCATTCCTCACTTGGACAGTTGCAGGGGCTTATTGAGGTGTACTTGGATGGTTGTGGAAACTTGAAATCCTACCAGAAAAATTGGAACAAATTCTTTGATGAAGTTTGATCTTAGTGGGTGTAAAAAAGTTGCGGTGCTCCAGAGTTTGGGGAAGGTATGAAAAAATTATCATATCTTAATGTGAGTGATACTGCTATAACTACACTTCCTGAATCACCTGGAAACAAGTTGTTGAAGACTGTTATAACTCACCAAATTTCTAGCTTCAATGTAACATCATTAATAGAGCTATATTTAAGCTGGTGTGGCTTAAATGATGGATCGATTCCTGATGGTTTTGGCAATTATCATCACTCATTGTATTAGATCTGAGAGGTAATCATTTTGTGAATCTACCTACTAATTGCTTTTCTGGTCTTTCTCGACTTCTCTTTCTTTCATTTGATCATTGCACAAGCCTCGAGTCATTGCCAAGGTTTCCACCACAGTTAATTCGTTTAAATGCCCCCAATTGTGCTTCAATGGAACCTTTATCATCAGATAGACAGTTATGGAATTTGGTTGCTCACTTGACCATGAGGTATGCTTGTCTTCCAATCTATAATGTGTATTTTTCCCCTAAATGACATATACATAACATGACTAACTTTTTATTCTAGTGTCGTGCGCAAACTAAATATGTAATCTCTGATGATGCGGAAGATGATGTTTTTCGATGGAAGTTAGAGGTATGTGAGACTTATTTTTGTGTGTTTTTCTAGCATGTGCTCCCTCCATGGGTAATGAATGTTAATATAACAGCCAGGTATGCTTGCAGCCAGGTGAATGTGTTTCCTCTGTGAGAGATTTCTGTGCAATTATTCCAGGATGTGTAATGCCATCATGGTTTCCAAATAAAGAATATGATGAGATGAGAATGGAATATGAGATAAAAAAGTGGACATACCTGCATATTACCGTGATAGTGAATGGTGTGGAATTGTTGTATGCTTTCTTATCTCATGCGATTTGGCTATTCGTTGGAGTAGCAAAGCTGCAGAAGATGATGGTTATATATGGCAGGAATGGGGGCGCAGGATTTTACTTTGGAGTAACGATCCTCACCAATGCATAATGGTGTTGGAATTAAATCAGAAAACATGTTGGCAGCACCTAAGGGCTCATCATAACAATTCTCTTCACATTAAACTGTCTTTAGTGAATGCTTTTGAGGTTGATGAGATAGAAATAAATGGATGGGGATGGAGAGTGCTATGTAAAGAAGAGATACAACAGTGGTGCGTTCTCAATCATTTCAACCAACCTCCTTCTCCTCCTCATGATCCCATCAACCTTCCGTGGAGACTGCTTCGCAAATTCATTATGGAGATGTACTAATCAAGAAGACTTTCTCATTGAAGAGCCATACAAAAATTGAAGCTATTTATTTATTAGTTTTGTTATTCTCCGTCAGCATAACTCTAAAGTGATAATTTTTCCTTCTCAATATCAAATTTAACATGTCTTTCTGAGGGCTTCGACAGTACCCTCCGCCTCCTCCATTCTTGTTGGGCATGTGGTGAACAGGATTTTCCACCAAAAAAAAAATTAACACCTTTGCCATTGATTTCTTAAAAAGAGTAATATAACACCAGGAAACAGATGTATAAAAGGGCCAACGGAATAATAAAAAGCACAGAACGATTATAGCTCAATATTACACCTTCACAGTGAATACCAAAAGTTTTCCCGTAAAAGATCCTTTTTACAGCAATTAGATATTGACTACCTTTGCCATGATTTGCACAAGATCTTTGCCAGATATATAATTAATGTCGTTGAAGGAGCTTGGCTCAGAAATTCTACGTCAAACCAATTTCCTTGAACAGAACTATACGTAGCTTCATCAAGCAAGCCATCTTCAAAATGATTTTTGAGGAAGAAAAATAGTGACGATGCAAGCAGTTAACAACGAAATTTTTTTTCCACTCAATCCCCCAAGTCGTGGCCATGAGACTCATGGTGCCTCTCCAACGTGTGGTTCAAGGTAGAGGAGGCATTCTCCTTGGCTCTCTCATCTCTTGCCAGTATTCTGATTAACCTTCTCAGATTCCTAATTAGTCTCTATTGCCGTCGGAGCTCCCGCCGTCGACCGATGTTCAAGTGCTGTCCCTCACAAATTTTTTGCGGAACTTGATGATTCATCGTGTAACATTGTGTTGGAAGAGTGGCCCATGATTCTTACGTTAGATAGCTGCAGCGTCAATGGCTTTCTTCTTCTTCTTCTTCTTCTTCTTCTTTGGGTATGAATCAAGGAGAGCTAGAGAGTTCTTATTATAGCGAGAGAGCTGAAGAGAAACTGAAGGAAAGGAAAGGAAAGAGCAAGAGATGAAAAGAAAGTGAATTAGATAGAGCAAGGGTGAAGATTCTGCAAGAGTAAGACAAAGTCGATGATAGTGGAGAGAGAAAGAGAGGATATGAGCGGTGAGAGGATAGAGAAAAAGTTGAGATGGCGCGACTGGCTGAGAAAAAATAACGTAAACTTAATGGGGGATATTAACAGAGTAAATAAGGATTCCACAAAAAAAAGAAAAGGAAGAAAACTACGAAAACCTAATTTTATGAAACTATGAGGACTGTCACAATAATTTTTCCTAAAAACAAAATTTAGGACATTGTATTGCAGAAACACAAGTTCACTTGGACAAGTTTTTTAATACTCTATTCGATCCTCATCAAAAGCTCCAAATAACTAATTCATGAATAATAATTCATGAATAATAAAGAAATAGTTAAAATTAGTTAAAAGCAATAAGAAGATTAGAAATATAGTTTTTTTAATATGTCTTTGTAATAAATGAGAAAAATGATAAAAGAGGATGTATGGGAAATGTGACAAGAGGATATGACAAAGGAGAGAGAATAAATAATTAAAAAATAAAAAATGAATTAAATATTTAGACAAACCCCAAATTGAAGCTTATAAATTGAACCATACCCTTCTCCAAATTTAAAACTTATAAATAGGACTAGAGGGAGTATATATACAGACGCACGGCAAAACAAAAACATAAATGAATAAATTAAAATAGAAGCACTAGTTAGTTTAAGACTCTGTTTAGAAAAAGTTAACCAAGAACTTACCACATCTAAAGGGATCCAAAAAAATATATACAATGTTAGATTAATTTATCGAAAAAGTTAACCAAGAACTTACCACAACTCCAAAGTGACACATTTCTTAATACAACCAAAAGTGACAATTATTTTAAAACATATGAAATATTGCCGTATTGATTCTCTTCCACCCCGGCTTCAGCCAATCATGCAACTATCAGCTTTTTTTCTTTTTTAATTGTTGAAAATCATCATGGATTATTTGTAAAAACACAATCTCAGTTTATTGATAAATTATTAGTCAAATTCACTAATTGGGCTTAACCTTTGTTGACATTCTTTTTCTAATTCTAACTCTGTAATAAGATGATTGGGCCGTGTCCAAAAGCAAAATTTGACTTCTCGCTATTTATTGTATCGAATCTAACACTTTTTTGTAAATCTTAGACCGTTAGATTTAAGGTTTTAATGATAACAAATTCACCAATTTCTAGTTTTAGTAAGTTGATTGATCACCTGATCGATCAAAGGTTAATCGATCACATGACAAATAAAATGTCTCTGAATAAAAGTAATTTAGCAGTAAGACTGATCGATAACTTAATAGATAAATCTAATTTTATGTGTTGATCGATCAATTTATCAATCAAGGTTAACGCTGTAAGTGTGAAAGTTTGCAAAAAATTATCAATCAGTTGATCGATAATTAGTTGTTTGATCAATTGTCAGGTAAAGTCATACAATTTTGGTAGGCATTTATCCATCACCAGATCGATTAATGAGTTATCGATGAGAAGACAGATAAATGATAAAATTTTTCTACTTACGTTGTATTCTGCTTTATTCACCATATATCGATCAGAGACTTATTGATAACCTGTTCTAACATTACATGATAACTTACTGGTTTATCGATATTTTGTTCTGTCTAAGTGTGCTGTCAGGTTCCTTAATCAATCAATTGATCGATCAGTGCCTTATCGATCAAATGATCGATCATCACTATCTTACTGCACTGAACTGTGTTAAATCATTTTTGGATCACCTGATCGATCATCCAATCTTTTGAAAATTCTATTTTCACAAAACATGATCGATCAAGCTTTTTCCTGGCCTTTTTGAACTAAGTTTTTCAATGATATTTTATCGATCACTTAATCAATTAATCCTTAATCAATCATTTACTCAAACATCATACATTTTGTGATTTCAATATGAAATACTTTTTTAGACCTTTTATCGATCAAGTATGTTTAGTTCATATTTAAAGTACCTAGTGATTGATTGATTCTATTTCTAACTACTATGTGAATATCAATTGTTATCACTTGTTCAGTTATCTTCATAAGTTTCCTTCTGAAAGAAAACTTACTTGTTTCAAGAATTGTTACAGATTACAAAGCACAACGGTTATTTAGTAGCCCTTAACCTACCGTGTCAGAAGCATTAATGGTGAACTATCGTTGCAACTGCCGAATACACACAACTGAACTTCCAATGGCTAGAAGCTCTTCAGTCTAACAGTTAATTAAACTTCTCCAACTATAAAAGGCGCGAAGAGTGTTGAATGAAGTATTGAATACACAAGCTACCATTTGTTGAAATATTTACTGTTGCATTCAATGCTCTGTTTTCCAACGAGCTTCAGTGCTTAATATTCATTTGCTTTATGAGAGAGATCGATACACCTACTTTACTCACTTTTTGAGAGTAACTCAAGAGTGTGGACTCTTGAGAGAGATTGTAACCCTACGAGTAGTAAGGGGGAGTGATTGAGAAAATCAATTACTGTACTGAGGTGTCCAAAGCCCATTTAATCTTGAGATCATAGTAGAAATCTTAGAGGTATTTTGAGGACTAGACGTAGGTCAAGTGGTTGAGACCGAACCAATATAAATCTTGTGTCTTCGCTCTACGTACGGTGAAATCCTTCTAACTCAACCTACTTTGTTTTATTTACTTCACTGTTTCATTATGTTAAAATTTTCATAACTCACACAATTTACCCCCTCTTGGGTGAAGCTGCCACTAACATTTAATATCAGAGTAGGTCTCTTCACTAAAGACTTAACAATCCGAAGAGAGATCCTATGGCAAGTTTTGGAGACAATGTGCTACCCGAAGATTGTTCAACATCAAAGCCACCTCGCTTCAATAGAGAGAAAAGTGTCACACCTCTCTTTACAACCCATTATACGTCAATTGGAACCATTATAATGTGTTTCGCAGTGTTTCCGAATGAAAAGTTTCAAGTTCAAAATTTTGCCCTTAATTCTGCCCGTACACTATTCATCTGAAAATAGGCCAACTTTGAAAATTCATAACTAATTCTAGCAAAATCAAAACGAGGTGGTTTCAATTTTTACACGAAGCTTGCTAAGATTTATATAGAGAAAAAAGACTCATTGGACTCAATTCCATCCAGAACTGAACCAGAAAAATTAACAAAATGCACTGTTCATATAGTCAATTTTCAAATTTTCAGTATTTTTGCCTAACTTTGGAAGGACACAACTCTTAGCACACAACTCTAAATTTAATGAATTACCACTTGTTTTAAAGCTAAAAATGAGATATTTTAGCCTGAAAAATCTCAAATTCAAAATCCAACAATTCCTCATTATTTTATGTGCCACAACTTTGGCATTTTTAGGGAATTTCTACCCCCTAATTACCACTTTCTTGATTTATTTCCTTTTTTCCTTCATCCACATTCTTTCTACAATGCATCAAGCATAATTCTAACATTGGAACATGGAATAACAATATAATTTACATCAAAATATTATCCATAACTTATCATAAAATCAACATAAAGTTTAGTACACTTGATAAAGGTTTCTAACATAACATAATATTCATAAAGCCATTTCATTCCAAGGCCAATTCTTTCCCTTGCTCCATGCTTGATCCACTTCCTAATTAGTGCATAAAATGACATAGGAGGAGTGAGATTTCAAAGAAATCTCAGTAGCATATGAATTATAATTATCATGTAAATCAATGCAAGTTTAATTGTAACATGTCATGCAATCCAAACCATTCCCGACTCATAGGAATTCATACCAAATATCATGCAAGGAGAGGAACATTATATTATCCACATTGACATATCACAAAGCATTTGGCCAAAGCATAACCAATGTCAATCAAACAATCAAAATCACCACATAGTTCCTCCAATCCAAGCAAATAACAAGTCACAACAAACAAGCAAGATAAATAATCAAATTATAATTCAAAGCTACCTTTTTAAAAGCTTGTCCAATGATTACTCTAAAGAGCAATGCTTCTCCTTAGTTCCTTCTCTCAATGCCTATTAAACCAAGCATAAACATAGGCCATATTAATCACAAAACAACTTGGTTCCAACACTTTAACATTAACTTAACAATTTCCCCCTTTTTCTTTGATTTTTAATAAAATGATTCCTTCTTTGGAGTCAATCATCTCATGACTCAATCCTGCACAATTTTTCATGAGGAATCCAATGGTGCAATCAGATTTTTGAAATTTGCACCCCTTCCCCATGATCTTTACTTGGCCGAATAGGAGGTTATATGTCTCCAAAAATTCTAGTTTTGATTCCAATGATTTTAAACAATTCCCAACATCATATCCCTACATAAAAACATATTTTAAAGCCATTGGAATAATCAAATCAAGCAAAATCAAATTGCTTCTGCATGAACAGTGGCAGACTGAAAATTCCTCCCTTAATCCTAATCTTGATTTCATCCAAAAATCAATCTATACACCATTTAATCTTCCTTATTTCACTTGATTATTAAGGTTTCTATCCTTTCCTAAGCATCACACATCCCAACTGAAATATTCAGCATTTTTTCAGCATTTTTCCAAGCAAAAATCCTAATCTAATCAATATAATACTTATGGATAATGATGCTTAGACATACCTTAATGTTTTCTTGGTGTATGTTGGATGATTTCTTGCCTAAAACACCTCAAGATTTTTGAACAAAAGGGCTGGATGAACAGTGGCAGAGTCTCCCCTATTTTTTCCAATTTTTTAACATTTTTCTTGGTATTTTCAAGGGGTATTTATAGAAAATTCAAGTCTGCCCTCTTGCCCCCTAATTTGGCCGAATTGGGACACCTAATAAGGTGTATATGGCAGCCATCAAGTGTTTGAAATGATCAGATTTGCACAAGTGTCCCTTTACTAGATATTTCCAACCATTTATCTCTTATTTTCACTTTTTATTTAATTAAAATTAGAGGATATGGAAAGTGCACGAATTTGGGCCCTTCTTGGGTCCATTGTGGGCCCCACAAATGGTTTGGGCTGGCCCAAAAAAATGGCCCACAAACCAAATCACTATCTTAAACCAATTTGAAACTTTATCAGCTACTATTTACTAGTGACTTTTCATAATTTTTCCAAACCTCCAAAAATTCATTTCTCTCCATGATAATTCACCTTTTAATATGAGATATATGATTTGGAAATTTTCCTACTTATGTTGTATTATGCTTTATTCACCATTTATCGATCAGAGACTTATCGATAACCTGTTCTAACATTACATGATAACTTATTGGTTTATCGATATTTTGTTCTGTCTAAGTGTGCTATCAGGTTCCTTAATCAATCAATTGATCGATCAATGCCTTATCGATCAAATGATCGATCATCACCATCTCACTACACTAAACTGTGTTAAATCATTTTTGGATCACCTGATCGATCATTGGATTATCGATAAAATGATCGATTATCCAATCTTTTAAAAGTTATGTTTTCACATAACGTGATCGATCACGCTTTTTCATGGCCTTTTTGAACTAAGTTTTTCAACGATATTTTATTGATCACTCAATCGATTAATCCTTAATCGATGATTTACCCAAACATCATACATTATATGATTTCAATATAAAACACTTTTCTAAACCTTTTATTGATCAGTTCTTCTATCATTCATTTATCGATAAATTATTCAATCAACCGTTTTTGAAAAACTATTTCTCTCATACTTAGCTTTATTGATAATATGATCAATCAAATAGTTTTCGATCACTTGTTCGATCATTGAATCAGTTCATAACAACTAATCACGGTGGTCTTCAAAATCTTTTGAATATTTCTCTTCAAGCTTTTCTCAGCCTTCCTATTAATCTTAATTCTCTATTTGAAAGGATTCAAAGGCATAGATGACCTTAAAGCTTTATTCCTATATAATCTTTCAAAGGTCACTGCTTTCATTTATCATACATAAGCTTTATTTCTCACCATTTATCGATCACATGATCGATCAACTATTAATCCATAATTTAATTGATCAACATACTTATCTATTTCAAACTCTTTCACTTTGTTTAATCGATAACTTGATCGATCAACCAGTTATTGATCAAGACTTCGATCAAGTATGTTCAGTTCATATTTAAAGTACCTGGTGATTAATTGATTCTATTTCTAACTGCTATATGAATATCAATTGTTATCACTTGTTCAGTTAACTTCACAAGTTTCCTTTTGAAAGAAAACTTACTTGTTTCAAGTATTGTTACAGATCACAAAACACAACAGTTATTTAGTAGCCCTTAACCTACTGTGTCATAAGCATTAATGGTGAACTACCGTTGCAACTATCGAATACATGCAACTGAACTTCTAATGGCTAGAAGCTCTTTAGTCCAACAATTAATTAAACTTCTCCAACAATAAAAGGTGCGAAGAGCATTGAATGAAGTATTAAATACACGAGCTACCATTTGTTGAAATATTTACTATTGCATTCAATGCTCTGTTTTCCAACGAGCTTCAATGCTTAATATTCATTTACTCTATGAGAGAGATTGATACACTTATTTTACTCACTTTCTGAGAGTAACTCAAGAGTGTGGACTTTTGAGAGGGATTACAACCTTACAGGTAGTAAGGAAGAGTAATTGAGAAAATCAATTATTGTACTGAAGCGCCAAGAGCTTGTTTAATCTTGGGATCATAGTAGAAATCTCAGAGGTGTTCTGAGGACTGGATGTAAGTCAAGTGGTTGAGACCGAACCAATATAAATCTCGTGTCTTCGCTCTACGGTGAAATCCTTCTAACTCAACCCACTCTGTTTTATTTACTTCACTGTTTTATTATGTTAAAATTTTATAATTCACCCAATTTACCCCTCGCTTGAGTGAAGTTGCCACTAACACAGACCACTTAATCATTTGTGTTGAAAGACTTCTTTGAAGTATTTTTGTATTAAACTTGTATTTTTGTGAACTTCGGACCACTCAAGTATTTTTTGTTCTCTCTATAAGAAGCTCATATTAAAATTGTATTTTAAACATTTTATCTTTTATTTTATGATATAACTATTTTTTGCATTAAAAAAATTAATATAGATTGCTTAAATTACCAAAAGAACGAACAACATGAAGGATTAGTCAAGCAAGAATTTATAAGGAAAAGTGGAAGAAATTTTAAAAAGTAGCTATGCTGTTAGGTACGACTTTAACAAAACACCAAAATTTGGCTAGCTCATTCATAATTTTCTCCAAGAAAAATATAAATTACATTTGCATGAACTACGGCAATCCATTAAGTTTGATATCAAATTCGTTTCACTTAGCTATCACATATATATTTTAATTAATTTCATATATATAAACAATATCAAATATTAAGAAAGGTAAAACTGATTCCTTAGTCCTTATTGTTTGTCTGAGTTTTGAATTAGGTCTTTACCTTTTTTTTTTCTTTTCATTGGGTTTTTTAAGTTTACACCGTTACGTATATTAGTCCCCGAGGTTCACACAAGAAATCATCACCATCGAGCTCAGGAGGTCAGTCGACTTTGCTTATATGAAATCTTTAGTCTCGTTTTCCTTTTGTCTATGCCTTGGATGATATTATTACAGTTGCATTGTGTATGCGTACTATATTTTGTTGCAGCTATCTATTGGATTTCTTAACATAAGAATAATACTAAATTTGTAATTGCATACCCCTGTTTGGAACCCAAGATCAGATTATTAGTTTTCTAATGCTATTTGGCCTGATTTACTTAGGACGTTCAAATCTTTTTCTAAAGTCTATTTTTGTACTCAGAACCTTGGTTTCTTCCACATGCTCTTTTATTGTTAGCTTACTAACACATGGACTTTGTCTTTTAATTGTCTTTTTATAAAAAAAGATTATTAATTTTCTATGGCTTTTCGAACTCCGAATGCACATGGCTTTTGCCTTCTTGGGTTTCTTCTCTCTTCAATTTTTAAAAGAGATAAGAAGTGTGTCGATATATATAGCATTATAAATATCAGCACCCTTATATATTTCCTCACATCAAATGCTCTGTTCTCACCATAACAAATGCCCATATGTTCATCATTTGGTGAAAAATTTTATTTCTTTCAAGTCACACCTCACAATTAATATGATCACCTTTTGGATTGAGGAGAATGAACAGGAACAAATGGAAGTACCTTTTTTTTTTAATTTTCTTCTTTTTTAATAGTGGAATGTACCATTTACTTATTTTTAGGATTTGAGAAAAGAACATAACAGTTATGGGAATACTGGAAGGAGTTGGATATAAACATTGAAGCAGACGAACTTTACAATCCTCCAGCTACCAAGAAATCAAAAGGAAATGAATCTGCAAACTACACTTGTAAAAAAATTTAAAAACAAAGGAACATTCAGGAACTTTAAGATAAGAAATAAACCTCTGATCTGTTTGGAAACCATAAGGGTACTATATTCTCCTATTATTACATACTACCTCTAGTATTTAATATAAAAGTTAATTGATTAATTTGAGTAAATTAAGAAAACTAGTTAAGTTAGTTATTTGTAATAAATAAGTGTTGTCTTTCCTAAATTATCCTTGATAATCACTTTTATTGACTAGAATCACTATTATTGTAAGGACTACCTTGAAAAAAAAATAGATAAATATGATAGATAAAATCGATTATATCGTGGTCATTTCTTTTCGGGGGGATTTTTTTTTTCACATTATATTGTTGTGTCTCTGTTCATTATTTTTTAGCCCATTTTATTTTATACTTTTATTGGCTCCAAACAATCCATATCATTAGAAAGATTTAATATTTGTTGTGGTTTTCCTAACAAAATGGTATCAGAACTTGGTATTATTCTAATACTACTATGATGAGAGAAAAACACCTCACCACTTTCAAAAAAGTCATAACTAGATGCACAAACAAGTGCAAATAATAAATATTAAAAGGTATGAATTAATAGCGCGTTAGATTAGGACAACCTATGCAAAATATTAAATTAAATAAGAAACAATACAATGGGTGAAAAAATAAAAGAAAGGTAGTAAATGTTATTATATTATAGTGATGGAACTAACCAAATTCACCCCTATGATAAGCTAAATAGCTAATTTGATACTACCTCCGGTCCTAATTATAAGAGCTAGTTGACTAATTTGAAGAGATTAAGAAAAGAAGTTAAGTTAGTTATTTGTAATAAATAGGTGTTGTTTTTCTTAAAATATCCTTGCTAATCAAGTATATTAGCTAGAACTATCATTGTTAGAAGGACTATCTTGAAAAAAAATGCAAAAATATTAGAGACAAAGTAGATTGAAGTCTTATATTTAGGACAAAAATAAAAGTCAAACGAGGTCTTATATTAAGAACTGGAGGTAGTATTGTATAAGTGTAAAGAATAGTAAATCAAAGCTACAAAAATATGAATGTTAGCAGAATGCATAATACAAGTTGGAACAATTCTAGCAACAAATTGATTCATAAGTTATTCAACACTCTTTCATCCTGCAAAGAATGACAAATTAATTAACTATCTTTAAAAGAAACCAAGGGGATTGATTTAAACCACATTTGCCACCCTCTTTCCAATCAATCTAGCTATGATTATCAATACTCTCATTTGATATAAAAGAATTCACCACTTGCCTAATCTTCAAAACCATTATCATTGAAACATTTTTAAAGAAAGACAAAATTTCAGTTCAAATAGAAAAACAATATACAAACATAATTTTCTCACATTTCATTTAAAAATCTGACCAATATTTAGTGACAAATCATCTTGAATGGCTCAAAAGCCTAAATGATATCCAACCTTAACATAAAAGCAATTACAAAGTCAGAGGATTAGAAGGTAATCATGACCATTAGTCACAAATCCAATACATGTATTAATACCCATATTACACAAACCAAAAATAGTCCTCAATACAAACATCAATTAAATTACAATCAAAGTACACATAGTGAAAATTGAAACTAGATACAAATTAACTTTCCTATTAGCTCAAAGAACTCATATTAGCCAAATCAAACATCAAGGATTGAGAAGAACACAAGCTCATAGCTCTGCACCGAAATTTAGATCCTTCAACAACCATTAAATTGTCAAATGCAAGTCTAGAATGACCAAACTAGGAAATAGAAAGAGAATGACTGGTGCAAGTAGAATGGATTGACCACAAATAAGGATGGAAGAATGGATCTAAAAGAAGGAAAGGTGGAGAAAATGAAGAAGATACTCTAGAGTGGATGAAGTCCGAATAAATGAAATTGTGTGCATCTCAAGTTTTAAATTTGATTTTCTTTTGTTTACCATAGTGAAACCTCATCTTCGTCGTGCCAAAGACTCAAAATGACAAGATATCATTAAGTGACTTGACTCCAAGCTATCTATCTACAATGCTAACCAGCCTCAGGAATCAAAAGTACAAAAATATAAAATCACACAAAACTTATAAAAACATACATAGAACTCACAATTAACTTTACCAACACATGTGCACAATATACTCTAATTATATCCAAAATAGAAAAAGAGTAAGCAGCAAAAGCGTAGGTTTGGATGCATAATTACATGCAAATAATGACCTTTATTAAGTACATACTTGTTTGATGAATCTTCGTCTAGGGTGACTATGAATTCGAACTTTTTATTTGGGAGTTGAGCAGTACTGAATAAGGCAATGTTTCCATCATTGGTAAAGTCCTAACTTCACAAATTATTGTAGGTGCTGTATGAGAGGGTATGAAAAGAAAAAGAGACTTTCTTTATTACTTCTTGTGAGAACACATTTCTTTTAGCATGGACGTCTTTTGATCAAAGTGATGATCAAAAGGGAATACCTATTTGGATCAAGCTAAATGTTTTTGTGAAGCTTCTAGATACAGTAAATGTTATTTTTAATGGTCAGATCATCTATTTGAGTCCTCCAAATTTTTGAAATTTTTGTGAATGGAAGTTCACATCTGTTGAAGTTTTGTCTGAGTGATTTTGATCAAGTGGATGATCCAACATTATTTTTTTATCCAATTGACATCACATTTTGTAGGGTGTTTAAAACATAAAAATCTTGATTTGAATGGTGAGAATGTTGATTGGAGCTTCCTACCTTCTCTAGATTAGGCAAGAACATTGTAACACGTCCCATACATTATAGCTTGTGTGGGTTGTGGTGACTTGATTTCCGTTTTGATTGAAATTTTGCATGGAAGATCTACTATATCCATTCCTTATTATCTATGATTTGATTGAAGTTCGGTAATCTCTGGTACATGCAGACTGTATCTCTCCCCAAGAGATATATATTTTCTATAGTTCTATTTGCTCTTCTATTATATATTTACAATGAAATTTGTTATCATCCTACAATTGAGCTTATTAAACTAATTGAACATTGTATTAAACTTTTGAAGATAGTGGAATATTTTGCTTTGGATCATTATCTTTCGCTCTTAGTCATATTGAGAGGGAGATATTTTCACATTATGTTGATGTGTCTCTATTTAGTATTATGTAGCTTATTTTATTTTCTACTTTTATTGACGTCATATGATCCTTATCATTAGGAAGATTTAATATTCATTATATTCTTTCTAACAAAGTGGTATCAGAGTTCTAACAAATTTATGGCATTGCCTTTTCTTTTAATAGAAAAAAGAGAGAACCTAATTATTTGAAACATCCTTTCTTTAACCTCTCAGAGTATGTACTCGTAAGCGTTATGGTTCAAGCGGATCACGGCTCAAGCTCGTGGATTTAAAATTTCAACATAATTACTTGGGTTACTATTCATTTGGTAAAATCTGAAACTTTCAGATTCCATGCCTTAATTTTGAAAATTCGTATCTCCTTGTGTACACATCCAATTGAGGTGTTCTACCTATCATTTTAAAATCTTGGGATGTGTACAACATGTCTGCCAAACTTCATGGCTCAACTCTTTCATTTGATAGGTCAAACTGGAGCTGGATGTTGACTGCTCTAGCACCTACGTTTCATCATTAAACAATTCTTACTTTAATTCTCCCCTCATTCGAACATGCAACAACTAGCCTTATGGATTCCCATTCATTCATATACCTTTCCATTCATGCCATAAACATTCTAAACAAATACATTACATCATTGACATTCATATACATAATTTACACAATAGGAGAATTATACATTAACCAATAGCTTCAATCATTAACATGAATAATTCTCCACTTTCTTCTCCTTCCTTCTCATGCTCTCCTTCATGCAATCATTGTCCATCATAATTGACCTAAATGGTGGGTTAGGGAGAGGTGAGATTCGAGAGAATCTTAGTAGCAAACAATAACCACCCAAACATACATGGTAAGCTTGACATTTATAACATGCTTGCAACTTAACATCTTTATAACATAATGACATGTTTAGAAATCATCATGCATTTATTATAAAACACATAGGCCTATGGCATATTTTGAACACATTCACAATCACAACACGTGAGTTCATAAAATCATATAACATATAAACATATCATACATGCAAGCAAATACGAAGCACAAAAGAGTAAGGTCAAGTTTGCTACCTTGTGTCCTTAAGCTTTCTTCTCACTCCCTTTTTGTTTCCAACCATTAAATTTGCTTGCTCAACCATATCTAAACCTTCTCTTAGATGCCTCAAGGTCCTAATCACAGCCACAAGGGTCACATTACTCATTAGGACCAAGAATTACACAATATGGAAGACTTATGTCCTTAAACTTAATCCTTTTTTCTTAATTTAGAATGTAGTGTTCTAGCTTTGTAAAAATTGTTCCCTTAGGCCAATCCTACACAATTTTGTCCAAGGAATCCAAATATGAGCTTAGATTCATCAAAATCTAATTCCTTCCCCTGGTTCTAGGCTAAAACCAAA
Organism: Neltuma alba; assembly: GCF_004799145.2. Classification (NCBI taxonomy): domain Eukaryota; kingdom Viridiplantae; phylum Streptophyta; class Magnoliopsida; order Fabales; family Fabaceae; genus Neltuma; species Neltuma alba. The sequence goes on along the minus strand of NW_021637528.1, from coordinate 34,748 downwards.
ATCTGTCACTTAATTTCTAGTTTTGATTCCAATGCTTCCAACTTCATTCTTTCATCTTATCCCTACACAATTTTTCATTTAAAACACATTGGAAGCATCAAAATCATCAAAATCACATACTAGGCACAAGAACCAGGTTTGGCCGAAATATTTTCTGAAGTTACACAATCATGAAATTCAACCAATTTCAGCATAAACCCACTTGATTCGTGTTTCTTTCAAGCCTTTAAATATTATTCTAACATCAATTTCATCCTCCCTCACACTTAAAAATTTCGTGCAACATCTCCCCTAAGGGTTTCAAGCTCCCAAAAATCATTAAAATCCATAACCAAACTCGACAACAACAAGAGTAGTGAAAACTACATCAAAAACCATGAACATACCTTGCTTTAGAGCTTGATCTTGCATGAGACCAATTGGCCTTTCTTTCTCCCTCTTATTTCTCTCTCTAGAAACCATTTTTCCAGAGCTTCCCTGAGATTTCCATGAGCTTGGATGAAATGAGAGGGAGGGGAGGGGGTATTTATTGAAATAAAACTGAATCTGGGCTGTTGATCTTAAAAATATGTGGTTTGATCTGGACCGTCTATTTTTTCTTTTAATCTTATGGTGACAAGTTTCTTATGACATCATGCTTACCTTATCATGATGACATCATGCTTACATCATCAACCCACATGCTTTTAATCTAACCGTACACGTGTCTTGCATCCGACCGTACACGTAATACCTTCTTTTCCCATCAAATTGTGCACTTGTCTCTTCCATTTTCCTTCATCATTAATGCATTAAAATAGGGAGGAAATTAATATAAACTCGTGCAAAAATACAACCCTTAGCTATTACTCCAACTATTTTGCCATTCTGCACCGTATAGGATACTTTTTCAGGCCCTGACTTACCCGGAACCACTAGGACATGTTCTGGTACCATTTTCTCTCCTCAAATAAATTCACATGGCATTATATAACATGCCCAAAGATAGAGTGATGCTCTTTCCTTGTTCTTCCATTAAAATAATTAATAATACTTATTTCAAAGTGATCTTGACCGAATTCTTTCTACCGGTCCACAACTCCGAGAATCTATCTCCGGGGACCAATACTATTTATTCATCACAAGGAATTCCTCTAATTTTTCTTAAGTCAAAAGTCAACCTCTAGACATTTGACTTTGAATTTCCCTGGATAGCATGTAAATAGGCTTTAAATTCCATTAAAGCCAATCTCTTCGCTTTTTGGGGACGGAATTATTTTTAAAACCTGTGATAATTCATCAAGTATTTTTTCCCATTTTCTTCCAATTATCTGAGGCCTCCCTATACTTTAAATAATTTATTTTTAATAATATTCCAAATCAGTCAAAACCCTGAGAATTCCACAATTTCCTTCTAGGGGCATTTTCGTCATTTTTAGCCCAATACAGGCCTCTTAACCTTATTCCTATTTTTCTGAAATTTTGCTGAAGTGTTTGGGACTTAACCTATCATTTTCCATTTTCTGGAATTTTTCTGGGATTTTCGGGCATAATTTCCATGTTTGCCCTTACTAGCCCAAAACTTTACGAAATTATAGTTTTTCCCCTGATTGGCTTAACCTCAAAATTTACCTCATTGAGGTCTTTAACATAACTATTAGCCTACATTCATCTTTATTTCTTATTCTTGGGCCTCGAGACTTCTTCTGAATCTCTAACTTTCTCTTTTCTAAGTTCCAGAAAATTTTCTCTTTGCGATTTAGTCCCTAGGAATCCTTCTATCCTTCTAGAGAATCTCTGGGACTCCTGCCATAAGGAGTCTAGTAGCCTCCCAATTCAGCCTAATTTCAATACTTCTAGAACCAAAATTCGGGATGTGACATTATCAATAACTCCACTTAGACACACTACTTCAATGTACCCTCTCTTATATTGTAAATTGTAATAAATGTTTTAAAAGTCGGACAGGACATCGAGGTGAAAATGTCAGCGGGTCATGGTTTTTATGGTTCAACCGGTCGAGCCAATAGTCAAACCGGTAATGTAATAATTAAATAAAATACATTATATATGCATATAATGCATGTAAAAATAAAGTGTTCGATAAATTAGAAAAAAATAAATACCCATACACAAAATAAACAAAGTAGGTTAACAACATATTGCATAAAAGAAATTAAAATACAATTTAAAAAATAAATAAAAATAATTATTATGAACAAATATTTCCTAATATAATAATAAAATTTCAAAAAGAAATTAAAGATTAAAAAATAAATTAACAAGGCCAAGCATTCTGTACCGTGTTGACCATTTTTTTAGAAATTTCAAAATATGGGAGTGGAAATTTTGAGCTATTTATATGTATAATATTTATCTAATACATAATTCTCCTACTTATTAAAGATAAAATACCTGAATAGGCATAAGATATATGATGGGCAGGGAAAGGATAGGAGTATTGTTATGTAGGAGCAGGACAAACACTGCGAAGCTTTTTCTTCCTGTCAGTTTAATTGATTTTGTTTTATATTTCCCTTAACACAATAAATAAATGATGTGGATGGCCCAAAAAAAGAGCCCATTATTTACTAGCAGCTTCCTAACCTAAATCTTACCTAATTCACAGGGGTTTCCTTCTTTGTTTCAGGTTTCAACTTATGGCCGCCGACGTTGTTCTTCCACCTCCACCCCTGTTCCGTTTTTGTACTTCTATTGTGTTAATTAGTGCTCGCCAAGTATCAATTATCATCAATCTTCCACCATTATCAGATAATTGAGGTAGAATCATTGATCTATAATATTCTTTTTTACTATCTCTCCTTCATTCTTCCCCATGTCCTTCCTTTTCATGGGCTGAACCATTCCATTTTGCTTCTTTTTCAAAACAAGCATGAACCGTCCAGTTTTATAAAAATCGTTCTGGTTTGCGGCTCAAATCTGGCTCCCAACTCAAAGGTCAGTTTTGAACGGTTCAACATGGTCCAACCCCTCAAACGGTCCAAACATGTTCAACTTAGCGATTGCCGGCTGGACTGGTCCAACCGTCCGATCCGGTCCGGCTTTTAAATCATTGGTTGTAGTAAAGAATGTTTGTCATTTAGCATTAATATGTTCTAAAGTGGCTGCAACATATGTGAAAAGAAAGGAAATAAAAAAGAAATAAAGGAAGAAAACTGTTGGCTGAGGAAGTATAAAGGTCGGGAAGAAAAAGAACCTAGGAAGAATGGTTGCTTGGTAGCCAAGGGTGAACCTCTGCTTCACCAAAGGGTGGTGGAATGGAGAGCATGCGTTGTACTTGTACAATATGTAGGTGGGCCTTACACCCAAGGTAATAAGTGTTATGCCATTTACTTAAGTATCATAAGTTAGTTAAGTTGCACAACTCAGTTTTGATTGATTAATTTAATATATAGTCAACAAAGCACAATCACACATAGTTCACATGTATATGAAAGAATTTTCAGAGTTATCTGTTACTCTTCAATTTACAAGAAAATACAATCACACACAGTTTATATGTCTATAAGATTGTGAATATATATTTATTAATACATTTCTCATAAAACTTCTCTAGAGACTAAATTATTTTGAGACTACTCTAACACCCTAAAATTAACCTCTAAAAGTTAATCTCTAGTCTTAGTTTCTAAATCTAAATTCAAATTATATATAGGTTATTGTAGAGCAAGATTTTTTTTTTTTGAAAAAATTGAAAATTATTGAGACTTGAAAAATTCCTTATAAAAAGATCAATGAGCTGAATGATGGAACAATCTTTGTATGCATGACCGAGAAGGCATCTGCCGCTACAAGGTAATACATATTTTATATTTCTTAGCTGACTTCAAGATAATAGTTTCTTAAGCAACATTTATTTTTGGTGCTAAGAGAGCTTGGGTGCTTAAAGCAAGGTATCACCATTTTTCCCATAAAGGTTAAAAAAATAAAAATAAAAAGAATGGAACCAGCAGAAGTGATATTGCTTCGTATATTCCAAAAAAGAAGAACAAGAGTATTGCTTCAATGAAAGCCAACTAGTCCAAGTGACATAAGATGTTGTTTTTGGGCAAGCCAAGTTGTCTGAATCACTTCAATAAAATTACAAATACAAAAAAAAAAGCCCATTTAATCCTAATGTTTTTTTTTTGTTAAAGTATAAGTATTTTTCTATTGGAGGCAATTTTATTCGAGACAATGTCAGACACTAAATGTAGACAACTCTTCCAATAGGAATTGGAACCTTAATTCATCATGTTGTGAGGAACTAACCCCTTCCGCTATACCTAACTCCCGTTGGTAATGCTGTGGGTTCTATTTGACCATATGCTCCTTGCAAAATATATAGGCCTATTTTAGATCATAAAAAGTTTTAAAAAGGAGCAGTTATATATATCATTATTTTTTAAAAAACTACCTATTGAAGACAATCCTATTTGAAATATGATTAAACACTAAATGTGTGTATACAAATATCATTATTAATATTATGAGTAAAATATTTTAACTTCCCTTGTATTTTACCTAAATTACACGGACCTTCTATCTATTTTGAAAATGTACACTTAGTTCTCATATTAATGTTGAAAATATTCTAAAATGTTATAAATAAAGAAGAAATTAAGAGAAGAATCATACAAAGAAAGAGAGGATCAACAAAAGAGAGTATTTCTCATTCCATTCAAGTGTGCTTAATACATTATACATGGCCTCTATTTATAGGCATAGCTTTGCACCTTTGATAGAATCTACAGATTATATAATAATGAGATAATTATGGATATAAAGATAATGAGAGATGTTAGAGATTATAGGAGGTAATGAGAGATATATAGACATCCACAAAGATATTATTATATTCATAACACTCCCCTTAGATGTCCAATATATATGAATGTGCCTCGTTAAAAAAACTTCAACTAGAAAAAATCCTGTGGAACAAAAACCTAGCAAAAGAAAAAGAATACATCATTCATTGATATACTATGAAATACTGCCTCATTAAAAACCTTACTAGGAAAACCCAGTGGGACAAAACCATAGACAAAGAAAAAAGAGTACAACGTGTATCGACTCCCTCTTTTAGTAATACCAGTTGACATCTTCGAGTTTGCAATATCTAATATAACAAACAATCCTTTTAAATATTGTAATGAGATAAAAACGTCAAATATGAATTTCATGATCTTCTGAAAATCATGAGACGAATAATCCTTTTATGGTTTACCCACACGTGGATCATACTATGATTTCTTGACATTAGGATTAAACAAGAATACTTTATCTATATAGCCATTAAGATTAGTCTTGGGTACCATCGAATAAAATAATATTACCTCCACGGCACCCTTAAAGTAACAAAGAATATTTTTAATTCCATTCCAACATCTTTATATTAATAAAGAACTATATCATGCTAATCAGCAAATAATATATCAGGTTCTGTATGGCTAGATATATAAATGCTTCAATGATACTAAGATATGGTACTTCTGGACCAAGTGTTTATTCATTACCTTATGGAGGTCTAAATCGATTTTTAGTCCATATCTAAAGATCTTGCAACTACCAAAAAACATAATAGATGTTACTTATCCACATAATAGATGTGACTTCTCCATATGTATTCTTCCCAAGGCTTTCATTTCAAACTTTTTCTTTAAGTAATTCGTAGTTTTTGAAAACTCATCAGGAGTTTCGATGCTATCATCATAAATAGTACTGATAACAAAATCATTTTGAATCTTTCCACAAATAGACAAGTTGGAATATGTTTACATCATTCCTTCAGTCGATATTAACCACATATACCTTATATAGAGATTTAATTGAATAATGTTCTTAAGAACATAATTGTATGTTTCTAGAAACTTAAATCCTTCAAAGATTTTCATACATTATAATCCAGATCTATTTATGTATTGGATTGTTTGAATTCATACAAGGATTTGAATCCTGCTAGGATTCATATATAATTTCACTATAAAGTGAGTCATACGTTATAGTTATATATTTCTAAGACGCACATGAAAAAACTTCATTTATTAACAAACTGCCAGATTTATAAGACATGTAATTTAATCCACCACAAGACTTTATTTCTCTTTATATTATACAAATGCCTATTTACATAATACTAGCATTACACTTCAAGTGCATAGGCTAGGGATACACAAATTCCTGTTACATTACGTCTTTTCTTTTTTTGTTGGCCAACCATTTTTCTGTCTGTATCTTATGACAGATTTATATATAAGATCCTTATTTGATCACGTGATATCATCAATAAAATTATTGTCAACAATTTTATTCCTTTATCAGTCCCATTTTCTTTTATGACATAACATATCGAGATCTCTTTATTACTTTTAGACACTTAAACCTCTTCAGAGGTCAAAGAGTTATGTCTTAACCTCTTTTGCAATTCATGTCTCCTTAGTATGATCATCATGATCATTTGCTCTTTTTTCTTTTCTTTTGCAAACAATCATAATCTCATGCGTTTAGCATGTCTTCAAGAATAGGAGCACTTTTAGCTAGAATATAAGAATTAAGAATTCTCATTTGAGTCAGTAATTGCATCTGCGAGATATTAGTAATGTTTTATGAATGCAATACTTTATAAACTTCTAATTCATACTACTATATTTGAGGATCTACATTTAATAGTGAAAATGCATTCTATGTGTTTTCTTTTCTAGTTACACATTTTCTCCCCCTCATATTGAGAACATGTAATGTAGGTCTCCCAAATTCATAAATCTTCTTTAGAAACATTATTTTATTTCATTTAGAGACAAACAAGAATAAGGAGATTCTTATCCAACAGTGATCCTAACTTATTTTTAATATCCATCTATGTGCATTATTGCAGCAGAATAATAGATATTACACATTCTAAAATGAAAAATGTCTAGCTCCTAACCAAAAGCCAATTATAATAAGAGAATTCACAATACATTGTTGGCTTGATGCATTTATGTGCAAAAATATATAAAATCAATCATCCCAACACTCAAATGGGAATTCTGTTCTCATAAACTCTGATCTAGCTACTTATGGAAGCTTTTACTAAGCATATAATTATCAGCAACGTGAGGAACAATCACTAGCAATCTCAGCAAGAATCATATTGATTTCATAATCAAGAACTTATGTACTCAATGTAATTATCTGAATATATTTGCAAACTTCAAGTTGCAAGTTGATCAAAAATACCTGTGACCATTTTATAGATGTATTTTTCACTTATAGAGTATTAATTTGGTCCACATGGTATCTAAATAGGCCCATATATAAAGTTGATACATTATAAATCTGTACAGATCTGATTTTGAGCATAGCTAGTGATGTTCTCTTATTTAATTCTTTTGAGAACAAACAACACATAAAAATTCTTGAATTATATATCATTTTTAAAGAATCTTTTGGTTTTTTAATAAATGACAATGCACATTTTTCATGATATTTTGCATCATTATGATCCGAGATGATTTGACCGGTCATGCCAAATTATAAATGCATAAACTTCTGGTTTATTGTAAAATTATTCTCAATTATTGGTAAACTTCTTGTTGCCATGTCATATTATTCATTTTTCACCTTAATATTTCATAAGGAATATGCTATCAATTATGAATTTTATCTTCAAGATAATAAATCATGATATAGCTCTTTTAGAGCGTTATTTTTCATCTTTTACGCAATGGTAAAAACTTTTGCACTCATGAAAGGTTGAGGGCTACTGACTCTTCTAGAGCCTTTTTCAAAAGGAATATGAGATATAAGGAATGATATTAATATTAATAATAACAAATTCCATCCAACATAATTCACACTTGTATTTCAACAATCTCCCCCTCAAGTGTGAGTCATATAAATATATTTTTCTTACTTCTATATTTCAAATAGAGTGAATAGTATACAGTAAGCTAATAACATATCTTTAACTTGGAAATCCAAATGCTGTCTAATTCAGATATAATAATGAATTTCAATCCAATACGCTGTCACAAACCCTTTGATAAACAAATATTCTAATATATATGTTTGTGGGTCATAATTTTCATCATCAATTACCAGTTCTTCAGAAACTATGTCAACCTTTTGTTATTAGTTCTTCTAAAACTATATCAATTTTTTGACTATATATAGTTCTTTAGAAAATGCTATATATAGTTGTTCAAGAACTAACATATATTGTTTTTTCACTATATGATATACTTTACTTCTTGTTATGCTTTTTCAAAATATGAAGTATATTTTTTTTTCAAAACATAAAATTTTCTGGATATTTCATTGTTCAAAAACTTCACTTCTTTGTATATGTTATGTAATGCTTCAAAATTTATTCATAAATTTATAAATCCAATAAAAAATTTGAAAAGATATATAAGGACTAAAATCAAACTATATAGTTATGAAGATTTAAATCATAAGCTTTCAGGACTATTTATAAGTTATTAGTCTTCAAGACTCTATATAGTAAATATATATTTTAAAAATCGTTTGTGTCCCTTAATATTTGAACCATAAGCCTTCAGGGCTTTTAAAATATCAGAAGTTATTATTTTCATGTCATTCAATAACATGAGTGTAATGGTTGCTGGCCATTTAGTAATAGGAAATTATAATATTAATAAATATCAAATTGAATGTCAAAAGTATATGAAAATAAGATAAGAATAAAACTTAAATTTTAAATTAATTAATGTAACATGAAATAAAGAGAAAAGGTAAACTCTTTTACCAACACATCTTTCACCATATAGTCATTAGTTTCCTGGGTTATATTATTTATAATTCTAATTGTCATAATTTTTTTTTATAAACAAACCATATAATAATCCTTCTCATAATCAAAACTATATGGTTTCAGGTCATTTAATAAAGAAAATAAAGATACATGGCATCTAGCTATTTAATTTCAAAATTAAAAAATTAAAAAAATAAAGTTTCTGACCATAAGATAAAAATTTGATGTTACATGGCTTCTAGCCAAATTAATAAAATAACAAAAAAATTAAATATTTATGACTTCTGGCCATAAAATAGAACATCAAAGTTATATGGATGCGAGCTATTTAAGAAGATATAGAAAAATTATATATATATGGCTTCTAGCCATAAAATAAGAAATTCAACATGATATATATAAATAAAGATAAATTAAATATACATATCACTTCTGGCCATAAAATAGAAAATACAAATTATATGGCTTCTAGCCTTTTAATAAGATTAAAAAAAATTCAAATATATATTGCTTCTAACCATAAGATAGAAAATCAAAGTTATATAGCAACTAGCCATTTAATACGATAAAGAAAAATATATGACTTCTGGTCATAAAATAGAAAATTCAAATTATAAGATAACAATAATTAAATATATATGGCTTCTAGCCATAAGATGAAAAATTTATATCTAAATACTTCTGGTTATTTAATAAGCTAAAATATCAAATATATATGGCTTCAAGCCATTAAAAAAAATAGAGAATTAGCCATATATATGGCTTCTAGCCATAAGATAGAAAATCAAAGTTATACAGCTTCTAGTTATAATATAGAAAATCAAAATCATATGACTTTTAGCCATTTAATTTGAAAAGAATGAAAAATCAAAGTTATATGGCTTTTGGCCATTTAATTACAATGAGATGAAAACTTAAAATTATAAGGCTTCTGGCCATTTAACTTTAGATGGTAACTCTTTAAGGATACTACTAATATCTATTGGAACTTCGGGTTCTATCGAAATAGTGACGTCAGGTCAATAAGAAATAGAGGGGGGAAATCCTCTCATCATAATTAGTTCAGAAGGTATAATATCTATATCAAAATTAAATTGTAGTACTAAAAAGTAAAGTAAAATCTCCAATCATAGCCATGGAACTCAATGTTTAAAACAATGGTAAATAATCCTTTTAATTCCATATAATGGCTTAGATTATCCTAGATAAATTGAATAGGAATATAGATACTCTGAAACACAATATATGTGATGCTTGAGATATTTTTATTTGAACATAGCAAAAGAAACTCTAGAAAAATAATGGAGATGATGCTCTAAAATTATGCTGAGGTAGAAAGGTATATCATACGCATCTTGGTTAGAGTTTCGTGTTGATAACGTGTTATAAATAAAGAAGAAATTAAGATAAGAATCATACAAAGGAAAAGAAGATCAACAAGAGAGAGTGTTTCTCATTCCATTCAAGTGTGTTCAATACATTATACATTGCCTCTATTTATAGGTACAACTTTATACCTTTGATAGAATCTACAGATTAAATAATAATATAAGATAATTGTGGGATATAGAGATAATATGGGATATTAGAGATTATAGGAGATATATGAGATAATGTGAGATATATAAACATCCACAAAGATATTATTATATTCATGACATAAAACAATATTTAAGCCAATTTTATTTACTAATTTACCTATTATCATACTAAATCACTAATTTTATCTAAAATTATTTTGAAGAATTCAATAATTTTCATTTTCTTTTCTTTAATTTAATTTTTTGTAAATAATTATTTTTTATTTTCTTATCATATTACAGAAATTCATGTAATTTAGTTAATATTAAAACAAAAAACTTGATATAATATTTTATTAATTATGCTAATGAATATATATTTGGCTAAATATGTTTAAAAGTTTGGAGCGAAAATGTGTCTAAAAATTTTGAATTATAAATTTAAATAATTTATATCATCTCTCAAACTTATATCATTCACGCTATGAAGAAAAAAATTTGTGTTCTAATATGTGTTTGACCTTTAAAAAACTATGCTTTTAGCTATTTAAAGAAAAATTAAAGAACTAATTTGCAATAAACGTGATGAAAAATTAAAGTTTTAAAATTTTAAAATATAATCAAAATTAATGAATTTTATAATATTAGAAAATTTGAAATTATATGCTTTAGAATTATTCTGCGTTGTACAAAAATTATTTTTGTTAAAATGTTTGGATAATTCTTATGTTAAAGATGGGTATTTTGGTTCAAAAAAATTTAAAAGTCAAACTTAATGGCTAACTAATTGTTTGGTTGGATGAAAATAGGTTCTCAATTATATAGAAGATATTTGTATAAGGGAAAAACACAAAAAAATACCACTTGAACTTCATAATCCCCAAATGGTCTACTGAATTTGAGAAATCCCAATTTCGTCTCAAGAGACCAAATTGGGATTATCATGTTAAAAGAAAAGACCAAATTGCCCTTCATTTTAAATATTGTTTTTAAAATATCACAGCCCCCATTGGCCAGCAGGTCGTCGAAGCTCCGACAACCGACCGACAATTGGTCACCGGAGCTCTGTCGATCGGAAAAAAATTTTTTGAAAATTTTTACAACTTCAGTATAACGGTTAACAACTTTTGTAATGCTATTAACAACTTTACTGTAGCAGTTAACAACAAGTTTTCTGGAAAATTCAACAAGCTCCGGTGACCAGAAATAATTTTTTTGAAAATTTTTACAACTTCAATATAACTGTTAACAAATTTGTAATGCTATTAACAACTTTAATATATCAGTTAACAACAGATTTTCAGAAAATTCAACAATTGGTTGCCGAAGCTCCAGCGGAGGAAAATAATTTTTTTGAAAATTTTTACAACTTCAGTATAATGGTTAACAACTTTTGTAATCCTATTAACAACTTCAGTATAGCGGTTAACAACAAGTTTTCCAAAAAAATTCAAAAAGTAGCATCTTTACAACTTCAGTAATGTCGTTAACAAGTTCCATAACTCTATTAACATCTTCGATATAGTATTTAACAACAGGTTTTCTTAAAAATTAAAAAAAAAAGGCATTTTTATAACTTTAACAATTACGTTTTTTTTTAAATTTTTACAACTTCATTATAACGGTTAATAACTTTTGTAACTTTATTAACAATTTCGATATAGCAGTTAACAACAAGTTTTTGGAAAAATTCAAAAAGTGGCATTTTTATAACCTCAGTAATACCGTTAACAAACTCAAAAACTTGTTGTTAACCGCTATACTGAAGTTGTTAATAGGATTACAAAAGTTGTTAACCGTTATACTAAAGTTGTTAAAATTTTCAAAAAAATTGTTTTCCTCCACCGGAGCTCCGGCGACCAATTGTTGAATTTTCCAAAAAATCTGTTGTTAACTGATATACTGAAGTTGTTAATAGCGTTACAAAAGTTGTTAATGGCTATATTGAAGTTGCAAAAATTTTTAAAAACATTGTTTCCGGTCGTCGGAGCTTGTTGAATTTCCTAGAAAACCTATTGTTAACTGCTATACTGAAATTGTTAATAGCATTACAAAAGTTGTTAACCGTTATACTGAAGTTGTAAAAATTTTCAAAAGAATTTTTTTCCAACTGACAAAACTCCAGTGACCAATTGTCGACCGGTCGTCGGAGCTCCGGTGGCGGTCACCAGAGCTTCAGTGACATGCCGGCCAGTGGGGGCTGTGATATTTTAAAAACAATATTTAAAATGAAGGGCAATTTGGTCTTTTCTCAAATTCAGTAGACCATTTGAGAATTATGAAGTTCAAGTGGCATTTTTCTGTCTTTTTCCCTTTGTATAACATATTTTAATTTCAGTAAAGTTTATTTACATATTTAAAATAAAAAGAAAGTTTTTGTAATCTAGGTAAAGCAAGAAATATTTAGTGGATTTTACTCTAATATTAAATATCAAGTTTACTCAAATTGTATTTGAGTAAATTTAATCTTTAATATTATCGTTTGGTATGAGGCTCTCGAGGGGTTGGAATTGGCATTGGCATTGAAATTGGCATAACTCATTTTAATATGTTTAGTACAAAGCACTAGGTAATACCTGGGATTAGACAATCCCATCTAGATGAGATTGAGCAGTACCACTTCCTTTCATGGCATTGAAAAATCAATTACGGTATTAATATTTTTATGACTAAAATACCCATGCCCCCCAACCCTTCTCATCAATGAAGCCATCGCTGACGGCTTCATCCTTTCTGCTATCTCCGGCGAATCACCCATCATCTGTGGCCTCCTAATTATATTAATTATATCAAGTTTTCCAATAACATATAAACAAATGTTATATTTTTGAAATATTATCAATAATAAAAATAACACTTGATCATGTATGATAGGAAAACTTGACATAATAAAATTTTAAAAACACTGCTGAATTTGTACTACCCTTTATATTGTTATCAAAATGTGCACAAATTTTTCTTCATAAAAAAGGAAAATTACATCGACCAAATTCCTGAAATTTTATAACTTTTTTACAACATTGTTGAGATATTTAAGTGATTGTGCATATTTATTCATTAGGAAGAAAATGCCCATTCAGTTCTGACATGCGAGCAACTTTGCTATTTTTTTCTTGCCTTCAATTATTTTGCTTAGTTATGAATATTTTCAAGTAAATGCTATTTTGTGGCATAATTTTTTTTTTGATGAATTGTGGCATAATATTTTTTGAATAGGTATTTTATAATTTTGTCATAGATGGGTCTCACTCAATGACGTAAAACTATTTTATTTTCACTGCATAACAAAAGATAAATTTCTAGTTTATTAGGAGAATAGAAATATACAATTTTTCATCTTGATATGTAACGAAGTTATATGTTAAATGTCCTTAACAAAAGAGGCTAAAATGAAGAGGAAAAACCAAAATGGGAGTGAAAAATAAAAAAAAAATGTTCCTATTTTTCCGTTTCTCTGTTTACCCTCTAGATACCCTTAATCAACCGGTGGCTATCACTCCTAGGCCTGCAATAGTAATTGGTATAATTTGTGTAGTGCTGGAGAGCAACATAGTGATGATAATTAACATTATACTACTTTCAGTCCTTAATATAAAAAGCTCATTTGACTTTTATTTTGGTCCTAAATATAAGACCCCAATCCACTTTATCTTTCATATTTATGCAATTTTTTCCAAAATGGTCCTTCTAATAATTGTAGTTTTAGTCAACGCACTTGACCAGTAAAGATATTCTAGGAAAGACAACACCTATTTATTACAAATAACTAACTTAACTTATTTTCTTAATCTCCTTAAATTAGTCAACTAGCTCTTATAATTAGGACCGGAGGTAGTAACATTTTACCTTGTTTGGCAACCAAGGAGGAGAGAGCAGAGCGATTCAAAAATTAGCTATTTTTTACTTACAAAATTTAAATGAATGTTCTCTCTTTTCTATTTTATCAATATGTAAATATGGATAAGGTAATTTATTAACTTGAAAAAAAGAGCAGATTATGTTCTTTTATTATTGCCTTTTTAATTTTCGCAGTTACTGCAATGTTCTAATAACATCCAAACTTTCTAGTCCACACATGATTTTTAAAATTTTTACCAAAGAGGCAAAGAGACTTTAAAATTAATTTTTTGTGAAGTTTTTGTCATAGCATTCGGAAATTTGCTAATACTATCTCTACTCTTTAATATATAAGCTAATTGAATAATTTAAATAGATTAAGAATATTAATTAAGTTAATTATTTGTAATAAATAGGTGTTATCCCCCTAAAATATCTTTACCCATTATGTGTATTAGTTAGTATTTAATGAAATATTTAACATGTGTAACTACTATAATGATTATTTTGGAAAAAATAGACATATATGAGAGAAAAAATAGATTAATGTCTTATATTTATAATCAAATTAAATATCAAACTAACTATCATATTAAGGACCGGAGATAATATATTTTCATAAAAAAATAAGATTAATAACAATATATTTTTATCAGATGCAGGTCTGCATGCATTTTTTTTTTTTTTAATAACATGCGTTTGCATGCAATTCCAGCTTTCCCAATCTCCAACGCCTTTTGCATTTGCCTTGCCCTGTGACTAGAATAATAACGTAACAATCTATTTCCTACATAATCCACTGGAAAAAGAACCAAAAAAAAAAAGAAATTGTCATAAATATTATGTTGTGTGGATGTTCATAACTCCTTAGCCCCTTGGGATTCCTTCTCATGGTTAATGGCATTATACCTTATAACTCCCAAATTGAAGGGTTTCAAGTATTGATTTCTTATAACCTCTAATTGTACAATTATGTTGCTTAATTCCTTTCTTTATGTACTTGTAACTCTTTAGGTTAGTCTTTAATATTGGGGTCCTATAAATAGGAGATGATGTACACACATTTGAGACAATGAAGTGAATGAGAACTCCTCCTTAATTTCTCCTCCAATTTCCTCTTATTTTCTCCATTTCCCTCATCTCAATCTTTGTACTTTTCTCATTTTTCATAACACGTTATCAGCATGAGTTTGCTCCGAAGATTTGAGGTATGAGTCCTTTGTAAATTAATATATTCTTATAGTATATGATAATACTTTCTACTAACTTCTCCTTACCCAATTATTCTTTTTATCTTATTATCACGTCTAATTTTAATTTTCTATATATTTGCTATATAATATGTTGTTCTTTTATGTTACTTATTGATTTATTCTTTTTATACATTTTAATTCTATGATCTCCCCATTGTGATATTGTGTTATTTATTTTTCCATGCTTCTTGTTCTATTGTTTGTTTACATATATCTGTTTGGTTTATATTATGTCACAGTATTTTATATTTATATATATATATGGTTATATAATGTTATTTATATTTGATTATGAATTTTAATTTATTTCATTACAATATTATTTAATTTCATTTTATTAAATGGCTAGAAGCCATATGTGATTAGATGACCAGAAGTCATATCACTTTTGCAATTGTTCTTTTGTGAAAGAACACTATGGATGCTTTTAAATGGAATGACAAGAAAAATCTATGGCACTTTGATGATTTGATAGTGACAAATATCAAAGCCCTGAAAGCTACATGGTGACAAGTATTGAAGCCCTGAAGGCTACATTGTGACAAGTATCAAAGCCCTGAAGCTAATAGTTCAAACATCAAATGGCATAAAAGAGTTTTATTTGAAAGATTTTTACTATAGTCCTAAAGACTAATATTTGAATAAATTGATTATGTGCTACTGAAAGTAAGGAACATGTCTATAAGAGTGATAAAGAGCATGCCCACATTGTACCATTGGAATTAATAATTAAAGGGCAATAATATTTGGTTTTAGCTATTAAACCATAATTGAGGAGATATTGATACCTCTATAGTCAAAAACAATTATGAGTAAATATCATAATATGACCAGAAGTCATATAGACAAATATATGTACCAATCTATTGAAAGTAAATGTTAAAATTGGTTATGAAATCAAAAGATCAAGAGATATTATGAAAATATGAAAATGTAGTTATAATGCCCAAGGTAATGTCTTATAGAGAAATATGTTCAAATTAGTCAAAGTTGAAAAATATAATCATTAGCCCAGAAGGGTTATATAATATTTTTTAAATTTCTTGTGATTGATTGGTAGAAATATATTATTATAAGTATTTGATATTAAGATATTGATAAACATTAAAAGTAGTTATTGGTCACTTTGAAATGTTAATTTATTGTGCCAATTTACTTGCATATTTATAAATATGAATTGTGAATATAATTTATTTTCATATCAATAGAATAGCCAAAACAAATGGTCATATTATGATATTGGTACTTTATTGTACTATTTGTGCGCAAATTAAAGAGATGATATATTGTTCATATTTTGTTTATTTATATGCTATTTGTATGATCTTAGTTTGAATGATTTATTGTGATTTATTGACAATAAATTTTATTGTGAGCATTTGAAATTGTTTTGAGTTTAACTAAACAAGAAATTAGTTGAGAAAGAAAAGTTAAGTATTCATACAATATGTAAGTAATTTTTCAAAAGATATATTTTGAGTATTACAAATTAAATAAATAATATATATTAATGTTAAGAAGTTTTAACAATAAGTTCAATTTTACACTTTATTCTCAAAAAGTTTATTTTAAAAGATATTCTATATTTGTGTTCTTTTTAATTATATGAGTTTGTTTATGAGAATAAATTAAGCATGTGCAAATGATAATTATAGTTTAAAAAAATTATGATTATTGGATTAATTCAAACATTATTTAATTCTTTAATTTCATACATTTTGAAAAAGTATAAAAGAAAATTGTATATCTACAATTAAATTAGTTTTTGCTGTGACATTTGAGAGAAAAAAACATATATTTATGTCACATTTGAATTGAGAAAATGAAAATTTATTTAACTTTATTATAAATAGTTGATATTAATTTCGATTGGTTGGACAAAATCATCTTTGTAGTATGTGTAAATTCTATATATATTACAAGTTAAACTTATGATACTTATAACTATTTATTATTATGTATTACGATATTATTAAGATGAATTTGTCTCCTTATTCTTCTCAAATTACTTAGTTCCTGAAGAATTATGTGTAAAAATATTAATATAGTTCCTAAAGAACTAATACATATTTTTCTTTATGGGCAGATAAAGAATTAATGGTAAAAAAAAAAGACCCATTGATCTACATTAGAACTTCGGTTTTGAAAGAGTCTAAAAAGTAATAGCCTAATTGAATTGAAATCCATAATTATATATGAACTAGGAAGTACTTGGACTTCCAAGTGATAGAGGTTATTAGCCTATTATATGCTAGTCACTGTTTTTGAAATACATGAATAAGGAAAACATGTTTTTATGACTCACACTTGAGGGGGAGACTGTTGAAATACAAGTGTGAGTTGATGTTGGATAGAGTTTTACTTGAAACTTGTTACAATAAACCAGAAGTTTACTCGCCTAATTAATGTATAGTTGGGGTGGCTTGTCTGATTATCATAAATAATATATATGATGTAACAAATTATTGATGATTATGTATCGACATTCATTGAAGAACCAGAGATTCTTATGAATAGCCAACATATTATATGATCCAAGAATTCATATGCTGCTTATTCTCAATGAAAAATCGATTGCATTGATATCACTAGTTATGATATAAAATGGATATCTACATTTCTGAAAATATATCAAATTCAGATATATGGGCCCATACCAATAGCATGTAAACCATACAAGTATTTAATAAATTTGATAGATGCATTTATAAGATGGTTACATGTATTATTATTAATTTGCAACCTGAAGTTTGCAAAATTATTTGAGTAATCATTATGTTGAGTGCACAAGTTCTAAACTATGAGATCCAGAAAATTTCTATTGAAAAAAATTGTGAATTTATATCTCAGAATTTCAGTGATCAACATGCATTTGTTAGAAAAATAATTGAAAAGTCTACTTAACAGAACAATTTGGCAGAATTATTAGCCTCCATGAATGGCTAGATCAATACTTTTGAGAACAAGATCTTCATCTCAAGGTTGGCTTGTTTAGATTGATATGTCGCAATATTTATGCAAATCAAGCCAATAAAATCCTCCCAATGAAATTGGCTTTTGGTCAGGAGCCAAATACTTCCCATCTTAAAAGTTTGAATGTGCAATGCTTATGTCTATTAATCCATCACAATATACATATAGATGGATATAAAAAATTGGAATGAATGTTGGGTAAGAACCTCCTTTTTGTTTGTATCTAAAAGAAACAAAAGGGATGTTTCTAAAAGAAGCAAATGAATTGAGGAGACTCATACTGCATGATTAATTGATTGTCATTCGACAAAATTTTCCCAACATGAGGGGGAGAAATTGAGTAACTGGAAAAGATAACATATAGAATGCATTATTATTATCAAATATAGAGCCTCAGATATATGATAGTATGAACCAAAAGTTCATCAAAGAATGCATCCATGAGATATTATAAAATATGTGCCAGATGCTATTACTGACCTAAGTGAGTATTACTAAATCTCATATTCCAGCTGAAAATGCTCCAATTAGTATAAATAAAAGTGAGACATGCCTGAAGCATGAGAGATTAATTGGTTCCAATATAATTATATTGAACAAAAAGGAGCATGAAATTTAAAAGTTATATTAAGGAGGCATGTGCTCTAGAAGAGTACTGAGACATAACTAGTTGAAAAAAAAAAAGCCCCAGAAGAGGTTCAGGTACCTGAAAAGTAATGAAGAGATCTCAATAAGTTATGTCACAAGAGAAAAAATGGAACCCAAAAGATAAAGTTGTCGACAACATTTTTTATAATAATATCACGTGATTTTAAAGAGGATCTTATATGAAAATAGAAATTTGGCCAAAAGCAAAAGGCAAAGAGAAAAGATGCAATGGAAACATAATTATTATTTTAATATGTGAAAATTATGGACCTGCAGTCCAAACACATCAAATACACAGTTATTATGTGACATATAAATATTTTTGTGAAAATAAAGAATTTCACAAAGGTCCAGTGATTATGATTAGGCATAATATTTTGTGATGGATGCAATAATTTTTGCATATATTACTAGTTTGACAGTATATGAAAAATGAAATATGCATCTGTTAGATATCGTTATAGCCTATACATGTGGCTCACTAAATAATGAAGTTTACATGAGAATTCTTGAGGGATTTAAAATGCCAGAAGCATTTATATAGAAGAAAATCATCCAATGCTTAAAATATTATGTTGAATAAGATAATATGAATATACATATCTGGCTTAGAAAAATGTATTAGAAAATAAATAATTTCGTATCTTACTTGACCCGTAGATCAAGTTATTGAATGCATCAATGATTGCAAAATGATTGATTTTGTTATGATAATTTTGTTTGCAAAATATATTCAACTAAATAGATTAGAAGTCCCATATATTTATTCTATAATAATATTTACATATATTGCCAATATTATGGTAAAGATAAGTTTCTGCAGGTATGCATGTGAATAACAAAACTGAGATTGGATATGTAGTTCTATGAAACTATTACATGATATCATTTTATTCAAATTAAATTAATTTGAGTCGATACAAGATATATTATAGTATTTTTCAGAATAAACTTTCTTTGCAGTTTTCTCAATGCAAGTAAAGAATATATTGATAATTCCACATATCTAGAAGATATGTTATAGGAATACAATTCAATATAATTTGATGACGATGTACTATGCATAGTTCAGCTAAAAAGAAGATATGCTTGAAAAAGTATTGGACAACTTGAGAAATTAGTATACTCTATTATGATAAAATGATAGAGAGTGATGCTGTTGATAGGGGGAGTAAAAGTGATGTTGTTATTAGGGGGAGTAAAGATCATGTTGTACTCTTTTCCTTAGTCAAGATTTTGTCCCACGGGATTTTACTCTTTTCCTTAGCCAAGATTTTGTCCCACGGGATTTTTCTGTTAAGATTTTTTAACGAAGTAGCTTCAATGTATATTGTGTACTCTTTTTCCTTCACTAGGATTTTGTCCCACTGGGTTTTTCCTAGTAAGGTTTTAATGAGGCACAATATTTGTTTATGAACATCCAAGAGGGAGTGTTGTAAATATTATGTTGTGTGGATGTTTATAACTCCTTAGCCCCTTGGGATTCCTTCTCATGGTTAATGGCATTATACCTTATAACTCCCAAATTGAAGGGTTTCAAGTATTAATTTCCTATAACCTCCAATTGTACAATTATGTTGCTTAATTCCTTTCTTTATGTACTTGTAACTCTTTAGGTTAGTCTTCAATATTGGGGTCCTATAAATAGGAGATGATGTACACACATTTGAGACAATGAAGTGAATGAGAACTCCCCCTTAATTTCTCCTCCAATTTCCTCTTATTTTCTCCATTTCCCTCATCTCAATCTTTGTACTTTTCTCATTTTTCATAACAGAAATCTTTTTCCTTTCGACAATGTTGTTTTATTGTTCTATTGTGTTCGAAAGAAAAATTGAATTCTTAACTTTTTTTTATATTTCATTTCCTTACTTTCTTAATTTTTAATTAATTTTTTATTTAACTTAATATTACTCTATGTTGAATTTGCTTTTGATACAACTCTATATTGAATTTTTGAACTTTGTGTTTTTTTCAGTCCCAATGATTTTTGTCATTTCATATTTTTCAGCAGTAGCTTAGTACTTTCATTTTCCCAATTAAATTGCTGAATGTAGAAGGAGAACGGAACTAATTAGTTGATTAAAGTTACTAAAATCACAAGACTGGGAGAGATGAGTGAGAAGGCAAAAGAGGATAAAAGGAGAATTATATAATTTTATTACACTGCTTGTACAATAAAATTTTTAATCTCTCATAACAAGAGAGGTTAGGAAAGGGAATGAAGCGGATGGGAGCTCTTGTTCTCTTTAAAAATTATCCCTTCCCTCCAAAAATTTCGTAGCAAATATGGTTTTATAATTGTGTTTTGGATATGTCAATTTTCTGACCTATCAAAACATAGAACTGTTGTGGAGTTGGTTATTTTGAATTACTGATACTCTCTTTTTGATCTATAATATAAAATATTGGTTAAGAAAAAAATTATAATCTAAAATATAAAACGTTATTAGAATAATTAATGTGATTTTTTATTTTTATTTCTATTAAATATAGAAGAAAGATGAGAAAATAAACATGTAAAATTAATGCAACTTCATTATTTTTTAGGAGTAATAGGAAAACTCTACCATATTACGACAAATTTACTAAGTAAACTAGAGCCGGGAATCAGGGCCAGCCCGGCCCTCCAAGGCTGGCCCTTCAAGGCTGGCGGGTTTAAAAGGGTTGGCCTTCCAGGGCTGAAATTTTAAAAATACCCCAATTTACTAGACCCGGCCCTTAAGCTATAGGGCTAGGGCCGGCCCGCGGGCTTTTGGCCCGTTTAAGAAAAATAGTATTTTTTTATATTTATCAAATTTTTTTATAAAAATATGAAAATAAACCAATGAAATTATTAATAAAAGACATAAATATGAATTAAATTAAGTCACAAATATAAAATATCATCATATATAAATATTCATCAACATCTAAAACATTCATTAACAAGATAACAACATCTAAAAGTTTTATCTATAATGCAATTGTGCAATAAATAAACACTATCATTAATCTTTTGAAACTTCATTATCACTATAATTAATTACTTTTCTTCATAAGTATGCTTTTCTTTCGTAACAAAAATATCAAGTTTTTCTTCTTTATAATAATTTTATTTTTGAATTTTGCAATCTAACTATTATTTTACTTTAATGTGAGAAACATTGTTGTTGAAACTCATGAATTTCTAATTCAAATTATAGAATCACAAGTTATATAAGTATAAAAATATTCTATTATCAAATATATATATAGTTTAAAAATATCAACACATATAATATAAATCAAATCATTATTAAAGTCCAAATTAACCTATTTTTTAAAAATTTAATTGGATAAATTATTGTTTAAAACTAAATTTAATTTTAAAATGATAATAATAACTAAATATTTGAAATTTTATTAACAATGTAAAAAATTAATAACATTAATATTATATAAAAAAATTTAAAAAATAAAAAAATTATAAAAGGGCTTAAAAGGGCCAGCCCTTTTAAGCCTTCGACCCTCCAGGGCTTATTTCTCATTTTAAGAGAAAAATATCAAATCCGACCCTCATAATTTCAGGACCTAAATGGGCCGGCCCGATGAGCTCGGCCCGTTTTTGCGGTTCTAAAGTAAACTTCTACTTTTTAGTTTCCGAGAAAAGTTGACCAACTTCGTATGCTATGAAGAGGAGGGAGTAAGATATGACTTCTCTCTACCCACCTTTCCCTTATTAATAAATGACAAACCCTTCACGTTGCTCACGTCCTATCTCTTTATATGCTCTCTTCGACCGCCTACTCAGTACAATTCAATTCACTCTGTCTACCTTCTTTAAACCATTCCATACAACTTCACTCTTTCTTATTCAACTCAAGGAGAGGGGGGTCTCTCCAATTCCCATATCAAATTATAATTTGAAGGTTTCAGATTTCAGATTTTATATAATTATAAATAAAATGTTAAATTTTTTTAAAAAAATAAATAAAATTAAACTAATATATTTTAGCCATGATAATTTTTTAAAAAACTATTTTATATAATATGAAAAATGGACTATCTAAATTGTTAGTTTAATGGTTGAGATGAGAAGTAGAAAAAAATGAAGGGAAAGTGAAGTAGAGAGATCCTATCACAAAAAGGGGAGAGAGTTGACAATCCACTGAGGCTCCCATTCACGGCGCCTCCATTTTTGCTTTATGACAATCGTTTGGAACAAATGGTAAAACACAATTTGAAATGAATTGTCGTGGCTATAAAATTGAGTTCCAAAATTAAAGAAAACCAAGAGGCAGAGCACGTGCTTTTACACGATGATATTGATATATATATGTGTTTATGATTATGATGATCTCAAGAGTTTATGAATTAACTGGGAATTGAAAATTCAAATTGATTTTGACATGTTAATGATTTACTATAAATATAATATTTTGAGCATTGATATGTGAGGAGTAGCAGATGTTGATAATAGGAACTATACCAAAAAAGATATAAGGGGGTGAATCATGTATATTTAAGAATACAAGGTGGTAGGGCTATCAGGTGTATATTAATTGGTCCTTTAGCCTAATGACTCATTACACTAGTAGACTAGAAGGGGAACCTATGGTCTGGTCTTAGCTTGTGCTATGTGGATTTTGGCCGGTCCATATCATTTGATCAGTGAGCTTGTCTAATTACCAGTCACATGAATGAGCATTTAGCTCATGAGTTCAGTCTGAGAATATAAGGTGGGTGGATATAAGGGAGGTGAGAGGATTATCAATTGTACTTTGTTATATGCTCTGACAATATGAAATTTGTTTGAATGTTATGAATTTGTAATTGTCTCACTTGACACCTCACGAGCACTTACTTATATGCTTGATAAGTAGGATTGTTGGTTATTGAGGCTTTTGTCTCACCCGTTAATTTAACACTTTTCCAGGTGATAATTCCCGGTTGGGTCAGTTAGGGAAGGCTTCATAAGTTTAAGCTACTACTGCAAAATTGTAGCGCTTCCATGTGCTTCCACTCTTTTGATTGTGTGGGATAGATATATATTGCCATAATAGGGTACTTTCCACATACTCTGATTTGTTTTGAGACTGGTTATTTTGACAATGCACTTTTGATTAATTGTTATTGGACTGCATGTTGGTAGAATGCCGGAGGCCTCTAGGTATTTGCATGTGACTCTTTTATGTGAGTTGTGGATCCACAATGATCTTTGACACTAGATGACTTTTGATTTTAGAAAGTTATGAAAGGCATTATTTAGTAATATCATGTTAAGGGCTTATGGTTAAAAACGACATTTTGGGTTCAGAATGCCCAAAGCCTATTCATTGTGAATCTCGATTTGTATGCAGTTAATTTAGAAAAGCTCTTTTAATCATGATAGACATATTTATGGATTGGTTTAACTCTTTTCTATCATGGTTAATTGCATGTGATTTAGGATGCTTCTATAACCAGGATAGTATTTTTAAATATTTTACAAAGTTTCTTTCCTATCATGGTTAACTTTTCAATGTTGATTAATTTAAAAGTTTAATAGTTTCGTTATTACATTCACCCTCCTGCATTTTCTTTTCTCTTAACTCTCAACTTTGTCAGGTCATTTTTCTTTTTATCGTGCATCTTTAATTCTCTAGGACAATTGTTTATCTTTATGGCCTTTTCTGCCATCATATCTATGCTAATCTGTCATGCTTTAGGAATTCTCTTAACCTTAGTTGGACTAATACTAGTGACCCGTTACTTACGTAGATAGGAGTTTCTCTCATATTGGGCTTTGCTTGAACTAATGCTCCATTTAAACTTTTTTCAGAACCTTTATCAGAACCTTTATTCTATTTAAACATTTGCCAAAACTTAGCTTTGATACCAAAATAAAACTTCCTTCCTTAAACCCCTTTTGGAATGCATTAGGAGGTGTTACAGTCCAAGCAATTCATGAAACAAATACATAGATTAAAAATTTAAAATTTGTCACTCCGGTTATTATCCACTGGTAAATTCCAAATTTTCGGTTCAATTTTGAAAATTCATAACTAATTACAAAAAAATCGTATTGAGGTGATTTAAAATTCTATTTGAAGCTATTTTGATTCTCTATAGAGAAAAAAATATAAATATGGACTTGTAGCTACTTTATATAATTAATTCATAGAATTTTACTATTTATTTGGTAAAAACTGTACTTTCTAGTTTCTCTGCCCTGACTTAGAGCAGCCATAACTCTTAGTACACACATACATTTTAAGTGATCTACTAGTTTTTTTAAATATCAGGATGTGTAGTTTAAGCATACCAAATTTCACGGATATATTCCATCATTTTCCTCACTTCTACTATGTCACCATTTTGTGGCTCATATAGGGATAATTTATCCCTCTAAGTTGCATTAATAATACATAATTAATTCTTTTCATGTATGTCCTCATTCCATCAATGCAATAACCATTCCTATACATCATCATAGTCAATTATACATGCCATTATTATTATTTGTCATCACATAACATCAATGGCACATCAACACACAAGCATAGATATCAAGTATATAAGAAAGGTAAGTTCACTACCTTGTAACATTAAGCTTCCTCTTGTTTTCTTTGGCTCCCTTTACTTCTAATCACCAAAATTACTTAAACAATCTTTTCATTTCTCTTCTCAGAAAGGCCTTAAAATGTCATTTCCCATTTTCTAGAATTTTTTGTAATTTTCAGGCACAATGTTCACTTTTACCCTTTTTCGGCCGATAACCTTTCAAAATTATGATTTTGCCTCTGGTTCAGCGTCACCCCATAATACACCTCATTAAGGCCTCTAACATAACATTTGGTCTACATTTATCTCCATTGCTAATTCCTAGGCCTTGAGACTTCACTAGAATTTTTAATTGTATTTAAATTGTAGTCCCTAGAATTTTCTCAATTTGTTGTTTAGTCCTTACAAACCCTTTAACCTTCTTTTTATATTTTCAGAACTTCAACTTATAGGGACTTCATAGCTTGCCTATTTTAGGCTATTCCTAGCATTCCTATGCCCAAAATCTAGGGTGTTACAACTAACACACTCCCTACTAAGATAACATGCATTTATTTAAAGTTCAATTAATAGTTATGTTAATTATACATTTATACCTAACGTCATTAATTTCTCTATTTTTTGCATATAGTACTCTGCAGATACATATTGCATGCAATATTCATCCAGTCAGATAGAGAAAATTATGAAAGAGTTGACAATGGCATTGTATCATCAGTAGGCACATAATAGATAGACAAGAAGACAATATTGATGTTGATATTTGTCATTGACAAGAAGACAATATTGATGTTGATATTTGTCATTCTTTTTTATTATATTTGTTACAATTCAATGTCTTGTGCTTTTGTGTTTGGTACTTGGACAATTTTCTTATGGTTTCTGTAAATGGCCAATTTTGATTTTGGTTTAGTACTTGGCCAATTTTGTTTTGCTTTCTCTTGTCGAATTTTCCATTTAGTATAAAGTAAATTGTATGACTTTTGGTTTCTTAAAATATAATATTAATTTCTGTTTTTAATTTGTTGGCTGGATTGAGATATATATATATATATATATATATATATTCTTTATTCTGTTACTGCCTTTTGTTTTCAGAATGCAGGGGGTCGCTTTTCAATTTTTAAAAAAAGTCCAAAATACTTGACGGTTATTCGATATAGCCATAAAGTGTTTTGGACATATTTGATGGTTATATCAAATGACCATCGAATATAAATAATACTTGAAGTGGATTAGAGTCTTATATTTAGAACTAAAATAAAAATAAAATAAGTTCTTATAGTAAGAACTAGGGGTAGTATTAAATGTCTTTTAGCAAAATAGGCTAAAATGAAGAGGGAAAACTAAAATGGGAATAAAAATAAAAACAAATATGCTTATTTTCCGTTTCTCCCTCTATCATCGAGATAACTTTTAATCAACTAGGGGCTATCACGTTGCAAAACCAACATCTTTTACATTCGGAAGTATGTTCTTAAGAGAATAACAGTGAGATTTTAATAAAAGAAAATAATTATCAATGAGTCATAATAACAAGTGAGTAATTATTATTTCCTACTCTAAAACTTGTCATTTCATATTGCTTTGTTGTCACTGAAATTTTTTAGTGATTATATTTTTTATTTGAGATTTCATAACAATTATTCCCATGTGGTTCTTTAGGTGGATCTTTAAATCACTTGGGTTTTTGGCGTCCACTTGAACTTGGTGGTTTGGTAGTATTTTGGGATTGCTCGTTGATGCTTTTGTGCCTTGGAGTATCTTAGGCTGGATTGCTTCTTGGATGCTTGCTTCTAAATGCTTGCCTCCTGAGCTTTTTACTCTGCCTTTTTACATGATTGATCATTTGTGGTTAGCTCGAAATCTAGCTCGTTTTGCAGGGGAAAAAAAAAAATTCTCTATCTTGCCCCCTTCTTAAAAAAAAATTATTAATTTTATTATTCATTTATTTGGGTTAAATTATATACAGCACTCTAAAATATTTTTTAGTAACACTAATTATCCTAAATTAATTACTCCTCCAGTTCTTAATATATGAACTAATTGTTGAGTTGATTTTGGCTCTAAATATAAAACATATTTATCATATCTATCAATTTTTTTCTAAATTACCCATACGTATCTCCCTCAACCATAATCAAGTAGAAGAAGGAGAGATGATATTAAGGAAGATGATTATGGTGTTTTAAGAAAAATATGTCATATTTCTTATAATTAACTAATTTACCTAATTTTTTTAATTTAATCAAATTAGTTAAAAGGGTTGTATATTAAGAATCGGAGGAGTAATTTTTAGTGTAATCAGAGTATGTTTTTCAGTTAGTTAGGCCACTAGAAAAATACTTTAGCATGCTGAATGTCCTAAAAATTAATTTATGATATTGGGTGCTATTGAGAAAATACTTTAAATACTGAATTCACTAAAAATTAATTAATTTAGAATATTGAATGTTACTAAAAACAATATTTCAGAATATTGAATACACTAATAAACATTAATTAATTTAGGGTGGTAGATGCTATTAGAAAAATACTTCAGAATGCTCGATTCACTAGAAAATAATTAATTTTGGATATTAGTTGTTACTAAAAAAAATACTTCAGCATATTGAATGTCCTAAAAATTAATTAATTTAAGATCTTTAGTGCTACCAAAAAAATACTTCTGGATGCTTGATTCATTGAAAAAATTAATTTAGGATATTGGGTGTTATTACAAAAAATACTTTACAATACTGAATGTACTAAAAATTAATTAATTTAGGATACTGGGTAGCTGCTACTAAAAGAATACTTTATGATGATGAATTCACTAAAAAAATAATTAATTTAGAATATTGTGTATTATTGAAAAAATATTTTGAGATATTGAATGGATTAAAAATTAATTAATTTAGGAAACTGATTGCTACTTAAAAAAATTTTAGAATGTTAGATACAAGTTAACCAAAATAAATAAAAAAATAAAATTAATAGAAATTTAAAATATTTTTATAATTTTGTGAATAGATTTGTTTTTGTAATTTTGACGTAGATGGGCCCCACTTAATAACTCTATTGTAAATCTGTTTTTCATTGCATAACACAAGATGAATTTCTAGTTTATTATGAGAATAGAAATAACAAGTTTTCATCTTGATATGTAATGAAGTTGTATACTACCTCCAATTCTTAATATAAAAATTAGTTAACTAATTTAAAAAGATGAAGAGAATTAATTATGTTAGTTATTTGTAATAAATAGGTATTGTCTTTTTTAAAATATCCTTGTCAATCAAATGTATTGGTTAGAACTATTATTATTATAAGAACTACCTTAACAAAAATTAATAGATATGGAGAATAAAGCAGATTGGGATCTTATATTTATGATCAAAATAAACGTCAAACCAACTTTTATATTAAAGACCGGAGGTAATATTAAATGTCTTTAACAAAATAGGCTAAAATGAGGAGAGAAAACTAAAATGGGAATGAAAAATAAAAACAAATATGCTTATTTTCCGATTCTCCCTTTATTATTTAGTGGCTATCAAGTTTTGAAACCAAGATCTTTCACATTCAGAAGTATGGTCTTAAGAGAATAATAATGAGATTCTAAGAAAAGAAAATAATTACTAATAAATCTCAATAACAAGTGAGTAGTTATCATTTCCTACTTTGAAACTTGGCATTGTAGACTACTATGATATCACTGAGACTTTTTAGTTTATGTTTTTTTATTTGAAATTTCATAACAATTTTCTCTATTTTTGTGGTTTTTTTAGATGAGTCTTTAGATCACTGGTTTTTTTGGTGTCCACTCGAACTTGGTGGTTTGGTAGTATTTTGGGATTACGCATTGAAGCTTTTGTGCATTGGAATATCTTGGGCTGGATTACTTCTTGAATGCTTGCTTCTGAATGCTTGTCTCGAGCTTTTTACTTTGCCTTTTTGCATTATTGATTCTTTGTGGTTGGCATAAAATCAAGCTTGTTTTGCAGGGAAAAAATTCTGTGTCTTACCCCTTTCTTCTTAATTTTATTTTTTATTTATTTGAGTTAAATTATATGCAGCACTCTAAAGTATTTTTTAGTAACACCAATTATTTTAAATTAATTAATTTTTCGTGTAATCAGAGTATGTTTTTTGGTCAGTTAGGCTACTAGAAAAATACTTTAGCATGCTGAACACTCTAAAAATTAATTTATGATACTGGATGATATTGAGAAAATATTTTAGATACTAAATTCACTAAAAATTAATTAATTTAGAATACTGAATGTTACTAAAAAAAACTTCCAAATACTGAATGTATTAATAAAAATTAATTAATTTGGGATAGTGGATGCTACTAAAAAAATACTTTAGGGTGCTAGATTTACTAAAAAATGATGAATTTTGGATACTTGGTATTATTGAAAAAACACTTGAGGATATTAAATATACTAAAAATTAATTAGTTTAGGATATTAGGTATTACTGAAAAAATATTAACTAGGAAAAATTAATTTAGAATACTAGGTGTTATTACAAAAATATTTTAGAATACCGATTGCACTAAAAATTAATTAATTTAGGATACTCGGTGGTTGCTACTGAAAAAATACTTAAGGATAATAGATTCACTAAGAAATAATTAATTTAGGATACTGGTATTATTGGAAAAAGCTTTAAGATATTGAATGAGTTAAAAATTAATTAATTTAAGACATTGAATACTACTAAAAAATATTTTATAGTGCTAGATATAAGTTAATCTCAAGTAAATAAAAAAAATAAAATTAATAGAAATTAAAAAGAAAAAAAAAAGAATGAGGGCATTGAGCATGCCGTGCTTGGAGATTGGTTGAGCATGGCATGCAAACCCTAGGAATGGGGTTGTAAAATTGTGTTTGGTACGGGGTAATATTTGATTAATTTGAAGGGAATGGGTTCATTATTTTCATTTTATAATCAGCTATTAATTGTGAAAACAATATGGGAAAAACACAGAAATATGCCACTTGAACTTCATAATCCCCAAATGGTCTGCTGA
Organism: Neltuma alba; assembly: GCF_004799145.2. Lineage (NCBI taxonomy): Eukaryota > Viridiplantae > Streptophyta > Magnoliopsida > Fabales > Fabaceae > Neltuma > Neltuma alba. The sequence goes on along the minus strand of NW_021637528.1, from coordinate 4,259 downwards.
ATTTGAGAAATCCCAATTTGGTCTCTTGAGACCAAATTGGGATTATCATGTTAAAGGAAAAGACCAAACTGCCCTTCATTTATTTATTGTTTTTAAAATACCAAAGCCCCCACTGGTCGGCCGGTCGTTGGAGCTCTAGTGGCGGCAGTAACTGAAGCTCCGACGACCAGCCGACACTTGGTCACCAGAGCTCTGGCGATCGGAAATAATTTTTTTGAAAATTTTTGCAACTTCAGTATAACGGTTAATAACATTTGTAACGTTATTAATAACTTCAGTATAGCAATTAACAACAGGTTTTCTAGGAAATTCAATAAGTTTTGGCACCCGGAAACAATTATTTTAAAAAATTTTACAACTTCAGTATAACGGTTAACAACTTTTATAACGCTATTACAACTTCAGTATAGTAGTTAACAACAGGTTTTCTGGGAAATTCAACAAGCTCTGGTGACCGGAAACAATTTTTTTGAAAATTTTTACAACTTCAGTATAACAGTTAACAACTTTTGTGACGCTACTAACAACTTCATTATAGCAGTTAACAACGGGTTTTCTGGGAAATTCAACAAGTTTCGGTGGCAGGAAATAATTTTTTTGAAAATTTTTACAATTTCAGTATAACGGTTAATAACTTTTGTGACGTTATTAACAACTTCAGTATAGCAATTAACAATAGGTTTTTTAGAAAATTCAACAGCTCCGGCGGCCAGAAACAATTTTTTTGAAAATTTTTACAATGTCGGTATAACGGTTAACAACTTTTGTAAAGTTATTAACAACAGGTTTTTTGAGAAATTCAAAAAGTAGTATTTTTACAACTTCAATAAAGCCGTTAACAAGTTCTGTAACTCTATTAATAACTTCGGTATAACATTTAACAACATGTTTTCTTAAAACTTAAAAAAAATAGCATTTGTACAACTTTAGCGATTGCTTCTTTTTTTTTGAAAATTTTTACAACTTTAGTATAACAGTTAACAACTTTTATAACACTATTAATAATCTCAGTATAGCAGTTAACAACAATTCAAAAAGTAGCATTTTTACTGAAAACCTGTTGTTAACTGCTATACTGAGGTTATTAATAGCGTTACAAAAATTGTTAACTGTTATACGGAAGTTGTAAAATTTTTCAAAAAAATTGTTTTCGGCTGCTAGAGCTCTAGCGACCAATTGTTGAATTTTCTGAAAAATCTATTGTTAACTGCTATACTGAAGTTGTTAATAGCGTCACAAAAGTTGTTAACCATTATATTGAAGTTGTAAAAATTTTCAAAAAAATTGTTTCCGGCCATCAAAACTTGTTGAATTTATCAGAAAACCTGTTGTTAACTGCTATACTAAAGTTGTTAATAGTGTTACAAAAGTTGTTAGCCGTTATACTGAAGTAAAAATTTTAAAAAAAATTGTTTCCGGCCGCCAGAGCTTATTGAATTTCCCAGAAAACCTGTTGTTAACTGCTATACTAAAGTTATTAATAGCATTACAAAAGTTGTGAACCATTATATTGAAGTTGTAAAAAATTTTAAAAAAATTGTTTCCGGTCACTGGAGCTTGTTGCATTTTCCAGAAAACCTGTTGTTAATTGCTATACTGAAGTTGTTAATGGCATTACAAATGTTGTTAATCGTTATACTGAAGTTGTAAAAATTTTCAAAAAAATTATTTCCGACAGCTGGAACTCCGGTGACCAATTGTCGGCCTGTCGCCGGAGCTCCGGTGATCGGCCGGCTAATGGGAGCTTTGGTATTTTAAAAACAATAAATAAATGAAGAACAGTTTGATCTTTTCCTTTAACATGATAATCCTAATTTGGTCTCTTGAGACCAAATTGAGATTTCTCAAATTCAGCAGACCATTTAGAGATTATGAAATTTAAGTGTCATTTTTCTGTCTTTTTTTCAAACAATATGATACCCTGACCCTAATTCCATTCGTTGAGATTCTAGCAATCACTCTCGCCGTCCGCTTCTCTCTCCTTGCAAACCTTGCCTTTTGTTCTTTCCTTCGTTTTTTAATTTTTTTGGGTCAGTGCCTTTTGTTCTTTCCTTGCAGCCCATATTTGTCATTCTCTCTTTCTGTAAATCTCAATAGTGAAGACGGATTCTCTCAATTTCAAGTTTGAATTCTTCATATTTCAGTTCCAAAAAAAGAAGTTTGAATTCTTCATGACCGCAATTTGCTCGGGGTGTTCTTGTTCTTTCTGTGTGCTCTATATTTCTTTCTGCGTTCTCTGGTTGTTACTAGAATACTAGTCTTATTTCTTCTTCTTTCTGACATTGATGCAGCGAAGTATCTGGGCGATAAAGACGTAAAAGGTGGGTGGGCGAGGGAGACAATGACGACACTGGAGGAGAGAGAAATTAGAGAGGGCCAGGAAGACGACATTGAGGAGATGGGTTAAGGAGAAGGACTCCATGATATAGATCTGGTGAACTTGAATGGGAGAAGGTAAGGGCTGGGGATGGAGTAGAAAGCAATGACTAGAGACTGAGGAGATGACCATAAAGGCCGATGAGGAAGACGCTCAACAGGGAGAGGACATTTTGGTTTTAAAAAAAAAAAAAAAATCCCAGGATGACAATTACAATACCAGGGGGAGGGATTTTATTTCCTAATACGGATGAGATTGGGTTGGATCACTTGTTATTCCATACCAGACATAAAAACGTGGGATTAGTCAATCCCAAACCCAACCCCAACCCCTCAATGCCAACTACCATACAGGTTTTGTTTCACTCCTGCAAAAGTATTGGTTTCTTTTGTGTAGTACTAGAGAGCAGCATAGTGATGATAATTAACATTAGAACGAGATTGTTCTAGTGGCTTTTGTCTGCGAACATATTGAAAGGGTGATTACAGTAAACTAATTTGTGACTCTGTTTTTACAGCTGCATATCTCCCAGGAAGAACTGATGTTCCGTGCTTGCATCACTGGCAAAGATGTTCTGAATCCTGAACTTATGAAGGGATTATGGAGAAAGGGTTCGAGGTGAAAACTTATATCCTGCAAAGTTATTTCTTGGAGAAAATTTGGCTTCCCCGAGAAAATCCCTTCAATGCTAATTAAAAACAACTCTCGAAGCTGTATGTCTTGGTGTTAATGGCTTAAACAATTTGAATTCGACTGAAGCAGGGTGGTGTCATGTCGTTCATGTATATAGATCAATTACCTCTGCCAGTTCTCTTCAAAGTGCTTTGAGTCAATGCACTAAAATAAAATTTAAATCCCATCATACTGTATTATTTGGCCCTTTTTTTAACTGTATTATATTTGGCCTTAACTTCAAATGCATTGATCGTAGGCTTGTGCTTTTTCTCAAACCTCCACCACACAAAAGCGCTCTCTCCTAGGCCGTACTATTCTTAGTCATACAGGTTAAGGGACCCTATAGTAGGTTCATGCCATGCGGACACTGGGCCAATATGCTCAAATTAAAAACGAAGGAAATCTTTTAGTTTTGTGGTCAGCATTGTACATTACCATATATGTCTTTTAGTGCTTAAAAGTCAGAATTTTGTTTTCGAAATAATTGCCTAGTTGTATACATGAGCTGGCACCGTGCTGGGTTCAATGCAGGAGACTCTATTTGATTCCACTTGCTCATGGTCTATCTCTTTATATATCCTCTTCAATCATACACCTTCCTTCAACCACTCCATACGCTTTCACTCTTTCTTATTCATCTGCTTTCTCTCTCTCACACACTACCTCCACAAATTTGTCTGAAGAAGTAGCGTCCAAGAGTTACTGTTTGAACATTTTACAGGGCTTCCTCAACGGCTATTTTGGAGGTACATATATTACATCGACGCAAAATATTCTCTCATTGTGTTTCGGTTTCATGTCGCTTTCTGTCTTGCAATATGTTGATATTGCTTAGAAGATTGCATTATTTCTCTTTGTCCTTGTTCTTGCCCTTATTTTTGTTCTTGTTGAAACATTTGGACACTATTTTAAGTTAAAAAAACTGCGGTGCTGTGGCAGTCACAAATTCAAAGTTTTTGTTTCCGATGGATTCCTAAACAGTTTAGGTTGAGAAAGGAATTGGATGGAGATAACAACCGATAGTGCTACCTCCAGCAAGACAGAAGCCACCAAAATCACATCAGTTGAACCTTTTTCTGATCTCAACAACTGTACCATTATCACAATTGCAGGCATGGAACCTGAGTTTTACAACGCTGCAGTGAAAGGTAACACTGATGCCTTTGAAGGGAAGGGTGAGCAAATTGAGTCATACTAACCCCAAATA
>NW_021637527.1:0-27962 GCF_004799145.2 Neltuma alba | reverse complement strand
TCGCTCACACGTGCCTCTCTCTCTCTCACACACACACACACAGTTTTCTGTAAGCTTTTCTTTTTCTTCTGGTAATGGAGTGATGTCACAGTTTGGGGGAGACAAATAAAGTAACCCGCTAACCCAGGGGTTACCCTGATTCCGTTTGAGTCACACTGATCCAGAACAGCTTATTTTGGGCTAGATTTCTCTGATTTTGGGGGAAAAAAAATCAGACAGGACAAACAGCGGTTTGCCAGTTTCTGGTTTCTAGTCTGAAATGTGGTTTGTCGGTTTGAGTTTGAACCGGCTAGTCTGATTGATTTTAAATACCATGTAAAATATCGCCAATTATTTTTAATTTTATTATTTGCCGTTTTTTATTTGATGATTATTTTCTAATTTTTCTCTAATATTAAAAATGAAGGGAAAAATGAGAAATATGTAAATGGTTTACAATTTGAGAGAAGATATAAAATTTTAATAAAAATTAAATTAATTTTTTTTTATCAATTTAATGTACTCTTTGTTATAAAAAAATATATCTAAGTGATTTATATTAAAGAACAAAATGGTGTGAACATAAGGAGCATGTTATGAGAAGAAAGATTTCAACATAAATGCCCATCTGTCTATGCTGTTTCTTATGTATAGTTGTAACTGTAATTTTAAATTTATAGTAGTAAAATGCTCCTGGTCCTATTTATAGGCAGAAAAAGAAGTTTTTGGGTTCTATTTATAAGTCACTTCATTAAATTTTCAATATAAATATATTTTAGTTATTAATATTTTTTATTTGTCGTTATTATTACGATGTAAGTAGTTATATCTTTTGAAAAGTGTATATATTAAATATGGGTAAAGTTGAAAAATTGTTATATTTTAATAGAGAGTTAATACATTTTAATGTTTTTTTAATCTGTGTGTGAAATATACTGAAAATATCTTATAAATAAGATAAGAGGAGTATTTGTTACTCCCTCCGTTCTTTATTATAAGAGACAAATAACCGAAGTACGTTGATAAAAAAAATAGTTAAAATTAGTTAAGAACAATTAATAGATAAAAAGCATAATTTTTTTTTTCAAAAATGCCCTCATTAATAAGGAAAGAGAGCATGAGAGAGAATAATTAAATTATTAAAAGAAAGAGAAGTGGGAGAGAGAGTGTGTGTGAGTTGAAGATAATAAATATGGGTAAAATAGGAAATCAACACAAAGAAGTAGAGACAACTTTTAAGTGTCTCTTATATACGAGAACATGTCATAAGCATCAAATGTCTCTTATAATAAGGAACGGAGGGAATATAAAAATCATTGATTGTAATTTAATAATGCATATTTTTTTTGCCAATAATAATAATGCATATTTTGAAAGATACGAATATACCATCGGTTGTCTACCGAACAATATTTACGTTGGCAAGGAAAAAAGTCATATATATCAACAAGAAAATTTAATGTCTCCTATAAGGGAAAAAAGAAAAGTTTAGTGTGGGTTTTTGTGTGGCGTTCAGGGTTTCGAAAAATCAGCCACAAGTTGGCCAAAGAAAGAAAAATCAGCCACACGGCCACACCTATTGGCTGTTTTTTTATCGCTATTTATCTTTTTATATTATATCCTGCAACACAGAAATTAGGAAACTGGTATCACTTAGAGATGCCCATACACAGCACCAGAAACCAGATTACTGCCGCCATGGACGTGTTAATCAGATCAAGCGTACCGTTAGGCACCCTGGGATTGTTGCTCTTTCTCTACCTTTCCCTTTCCAAATCAAGAAGCCACCGTAGAAATAAAACTACGGGTAGAGAACCGCCACCGGAAGCAGGCGGCGCGTGGCCAGTGATAGGGCATCTCCACCTCTTAGGCGGGCCAGAGCCACCGCACATAACCCTAGGCAAGATGGCCGACAAATATGGACCAATCTTCACCATGAGGCTGGGGGTTCACCCAACTCTGATTGTGAGCAGTTGGGAGATTGCCAAGGAGTGCTTCACCGCGAACGACAGAGTTTTTGCTAGCCGTCCCAAGTTCGTAGCCGGCCAAGTCATGGGCTACAACTACAGCATGCTCGGAGCCAGCCCCTACGGATCCTACTGGCGTCACGTGCGTAAAATCGCCACGATGGAGGTCCTCTCCAACCATCGCCTCGAGATGCTCAAACATGTGAGAGAGTCCGAGGTTAAGTCAGCCATGAAGGACACCTATGATGGTTGGGCGCAGCTGAACAGCAGTAGCGGTCAGAATCAAGAAGCAGTGCCTCTGTCTTGTGAAATGGAGAAATGGTTCGGAGACATAATCTTAAATGTTGTGTTTAGAATGGTGGTCGGAAAACGATTTGTTGAGACCGAAGGGAATGAAAGGATTCGGAAAACATGAGGGATTTGTTCGACCTGAGCGGAGCATTCGTGATATCAGATGCGTTGCCGTATCTGAGGTGGCTGGATTGGGGCGGCCAAGAAAAGGCCATGAAGAAGACGGCAAACGAATTAGAACAATTTATTCAGTTTTGGTTGGATGAACACAGACGCAAGAGGGACTCCGGTTCAGGGCAAGCCAAGCCTAAGCATAGCGCCTTCATGGATGTGCTTCTTTCCAGCACTGATGAATCTGAAATGATTGATGGCATCGATTCTAATACTATGATTAAAGCCACAAGCCTGGTCAGTCTTTCACCCACGTATTAATTATCTCTAATTTTAGTCCCTTTTCATTGTAAATGTTCATGATATTCTTATCTATGTATACGTCTAAATTAATGTATGTTCTTCGTCTGATCTACCCAGTATATACATAAGCAAACATAGACATGGCATCTTGAAGGGTGAAGTCGCAAATTAAGGTTGAATGGGAAATTTACACTTTGCAGGTGCTAATATTAGCGGCAACAGACACAACAACAGCAACACTAACTTGGGCTCTGTCTTTATTACTGAACAATCGTGAAGTCTTAAAGAAGGCAGTAGATGAAGTAGACGGACAAGTTGGGGGAGAAAGGCTGGCATCAGAATCAGACTTGAAGAACCTGCCGTATCTGCAAGCCATCCTGAAAGAGACACTGCGCTTGTACCCAGCCGCACCACTCAATCTGCTGCACAAGTCTATGGAAGATTGCACAGTGGCAGGGTACCACATACCCTCAGGCACCCATCTCTTGACCAACCTCTCAAAAATTCAACGGGACCCACGTGTATATGGAGACCCATTGGAGTTTAGGCCAGACAGATTCCTAAGTACTCACCAAGATTTGGACGTGAGAGGGCAGCATTTTGAGCTGATTCCCTTTGGTGCAGGGAGAAGAATGTGCCCTGGTGTCTCATTTGCTCTCTTGATGATGCAACTCACACTCGCCAATCTGCTGCATGGCTTTGATATTGCAACGCCTCATAATGAGGCAGTGGATATGCGAGAACAGGTCGGACTTACTAACGTCAAAGCCTCACCACTCCATGTCCGTCTTGCTCCTCGTCTCTCATCCCGTCACCTGTATGGATGACGGAGGGGGAAAAAAAAAATTGAACTAGCTAGCTTTGGCTTTTATTATATGGACCTGTTTTTAAGTCTGAATAAATATCTAATTAATGAATGGAGGCTTTTCGGGACTCATTATTTTTGGCCTATTGTATATATTCTTTGAGAAAATCCCTAAAAAATATTATTGAATTTTAAAATTTTATATCAATATTGGTTATTATACTCGTTGAGAACATGACTACATTTGAAAAGTAAATGACAACATATTTTTATAATAATGTTTTATTTAGAATGTTGACTCATTTTTTTTGGAATTTTCTCATATTCTTTTGCCAAGTTTATTTATTATTGTTATGAATAAATCATATTCTTGTCATTAGTTTAATTGAAGAATCTAAGTCTAATTGTCTTCCTGCACAATAATTAATTGATATATACAACATAAATTGTATATATTTGGAAGTTTGTATAAGAGAATTTTGTTTTGGAAAATATAAGTAAACAAGACTTCTATGCATGGATCATCATCTTTTTACCCTTTTTTGGGCCTGAAGATCATCAATTTTTTACCTGAAATATATGGTTTACATTATGGTCGCGTCCTAATGTTTATCAGCACCCAAATATTGAATTGAATTCGCTGTAAGGATACTAGGGGTGCCAACAGACGCATGAAAACGCCGGAAGATGCGTGAGGTGGCGTGCGGGGTGACACGCAATGTTGCGGTTGACAAATTCCAATCGGATACTAATTAGGCTTTTTTTTCTTCAAGTAATAGTAAGTTCATTGTGCAAACAACGACTCAAAGTTAATTTAAATATTAAATTCAGATTAGAGAAGTTAGGATAGGTTCTATAAATTAATTTTTTCCAAAAAAATAATGTGAGATATAACATGTGAAAAAAATATATTATGATATCCTGCATCTGTTACTTAATACAATACCTAATTTAATTTTTGATTTGTTTTTAAATATAAGATGTAATATATTACCTCTATTTTTTAATATAAGATTTAGTTTAACTGTTAATTTGATACTAAATATAAGATTTTAATTTATTTTATCTCTCATATTTATTTATTTTTTAAAGTAGTTCTCATAATAATTACATATGTTAACTGTTCTATAAAATAGTAGTTTTAATTAATATACATTATTAACAAGATTCTTTTGAGAAAAATAACATCTATTTATTATAAATAACCATATTAACAAATTTTTATATTTAAATTAGTGATCTAGCTTTTATATTAAACACTAAAGATAATATTTATAATTATTTCAAACAATGTATCCTTGAGCTCAATCATCTTTTTTTTTAGCAAGGTCGTTTTTATTTTAGAAGTGTTTGGACGGAAACAAAATTATAATTTTAAAAATATTTATACAATATATAAAATAAACATGTGAAGACTTCAATTTACTGAGAAGTGTGTTTTAAAAATACTTTTTTTTAGTAATCCAAGCACTCCCTTGACTATGAATTAAACAAAAAAAAAAAAACACTCCATTAGCATAACACCATACATAAGACATGCCAGCCAGGGATTTGCATTGGATGCTCATTAGTTTTGATGAGCACCCAATGCTCATCAGATCTGGACGATTCATATTTAATTTTATTTTTATTTTTTTAAATAATTATTTTAATAGGTATAGGATAAAAAATAAAGTAATCTCTTAATTATTATTCTTTAAAAATATAATTTTTTTTATTTTAAATAATTATTTAAAAATATTAAATTTGAACCGTCCAGATTAGATCTAGACGGTGCAGATTGCTCGTCAGGGGCACTTGGTACTCATCTGTGGAGGCGCCAGCTAGTAACGAAGTGGGCCCCATATGCTCCCTCGTGGCTCCGGTTCTGCACGCTTAAGACCTCCGGCTTTTACCCAAACCTGCGCCGAGAGGGATATTGCTGTTGCGGGGCGAAAATGGAATTCAACAACCAAATACGGTGGACCAACTCTCTCTTTTTATTTTCATTTTTATCAACAATCAGCATATTAGTAGCTGCCCTGTTCTCCATCTGCTTCATTCAACATTTACAACATACCCATACACAGCACCAGATCCCAGATTATACCCACGACCATGGACCTGACAATCTCCAAGCAATCAGTCACTCCCTTTACCTTCTTTGGATTGTTGCTCTTTCTCTACCTTCTTTTCTCCATATCAAGAAGCCATCGTAGAAACAACAGTACGGCTAGAAAACCACCACCGGAAGCCGGCGGTGCCTGGCCTGTGATTGGGCACCTCCACCTTTTAGGCGGGAAAGAGCCACCGCACATCACCTTAGGCAACATGGTCGACAAATACGGACCAATCTTCACCGTAAGGCTCGGTGTTCACCCCACCTTGATTGTGAGCAGTTGGGAGATTGCCAAGGAACTTTTCACTGTAAACGATAGGGTCTTTGCTAGCCGTCCCAAATTCTTGGCTGCCGAAGTCATGGCCTATAACTTCAGCATGATCGCCTTCAGTCCCTACGGAGATTATTGGCGTCAGGTGCGCAAGATCGCCACGCTGGAGGTCCTCTCCAACCATCGCCTCGAGATGCTCAGACACGTGAGAGAGTCCGAGGTTAAGTCATCCATGAAGGAAACCTACGATCGTTGGGCAGAGTTAAACAACAGCAGCGATCAGAATCTAGAAGCAGCGCCTCTGTCATGTGAGATGAAGAAATGGTTCGGAGACATAATCTTAAATGTTGTGTTTAGAATGGTGGTCGGAAAACGATTTGTTGAGACCGAAGGGAATGAAAGGATTCGGAAAACATTGAGGGATTTGTTCGACCTGAGCGGAGCATTCGTGATATCAGATGCGTTGCCGTATCTGAGGTGGCTGGATTTGGGCGGCCAAGAAAAGGCCATGAAGAAGACGGCAAACGAACTAGAACAATTTATTCAGTTTTGGTTGGATGAACACACGCGCAAAAGGGGCTCCGGTTCAGGGCAAGCCCAGCCTAAGCACGACGACTTCATGGATGTGCTTCTTTCCGTTGCTGATGAAGCTGAAATGATTGATGGCCGTGACTCTATCACTCTAATTAAAGCCACAAGCCTGGTCGGTCTCTCACATATATCCTAATCCTCTTTCTTTCTATCGATATTCAATATTTATTTTTTGGGATTTTAAAGCCGTCATCCGCACAAGTTTTTCAGATCCTAATTCATGCTTCTGTGCTTTTTATTTGTTTTGTCCGCATCATATACATTCATGATATTCTATTTTATTTAAAAAAAAGAGAGATATTACTGTTATAAGCGAAAATTCATTAATAAAATTTAGAATTATATATATATATATCTACCTTTCCTTATTAAGAATAAGATAAAGATATTATTTAATTAGATACATGCTGCGAGGTGGGTGCGTGCGCGTGTCCGTGTGTTCATCATTACACAGAAGCAAACATAGATGGCATCAGGATAATTTAATTTGTGTGGATGCCTGGTTTTCACCAAGGCCAGTTTTAAAAGGTCGCATGGGAAATTTGCAGGCAATAATTTTAGCGGCAACAGACACAACGACAGGGACGCTAGCTTGGGCTCTGTCTTTACTTGTGAACAATCGCGAAGTCCTAAAGAAGGCCGTAGATGAAATAGACGCACAAGTTGGGGGGGAGAGGCTGGCATCAGAATCAGACTTGAAGAACCTGCCGTATCTGGAAGCCATCCTGAAGGAGACGCTGCGCTTGTACCCAGCCGCACCACTCAACGTGCCGCACGAGTCTATGGAAGATTGCACAGTGGCAGGGTACCACATACCCTCGGGCACCCATCTCTTGACCAACCTCTCAAAAATCCATCGGGACCCACGTGTGTATGAAGACCCATTGGAGTTTAGGCCGGACAGATTCCTAAACACTCACAAAGATTTGGACTTGAGAGGGCAGCATTTTGAACTGATTCCCTTTGGTACAGGAAGAAGAATGTGCCCTGGTGTCTCATTTGCGCTCTTGATGATGCAACTCACACTCACCAATTTGCTGCATGGCTTTGATATTGCAACTCCTGATAACCAACCAACAGATATGCGAGAACAGGTTGGGCTCACTAATATCAAAGCCTCGCCTCTTCGGGTCCTCCTCACGCCACGTCTCTCCCCTCATCTTTATGCATAATGGAGACAAAGAATGGGCTAGATCGCTTGGCCTTTAATTTTATCATCTGTCTGTTTTTGCTTTTTAATGAGCGGAGGCTTTTTATAACTCAAGCATTTGATCATCAGCATATATCTTTTATTATTATTGCACTGTTCTTGGAAAGCATATTTCAGTCTTCAAATAGTGTGGCGCGCACACACAAGTGCATGGACAAGACTAAGGCATCATTTTTGAATGCATAATATAATGAGTCGATATCGATGATACATTTAACTCAAAATGCCATATTCTGTTTCTGAAATTGGGGTTTCCTTTTCCCTCTTTTACTCTTTGCAATTTGATTGGTGGCGCTCATCGATCCACTTACACCCTCAATCTCATCACTAAGCCCTCCTCTCTCCTAGCTATTATATTGTCTCCATTAAGATTATGTGGGGTTTGTTATAATAATGATGCAAGGCAGTTCGAAAAGAAAAGATGGCAATTGACTGACGTACTGCAGTTATAACTATGCTTATTATTTTTATGAATAGATATGGGAGAAAGAAGAATGTAACTAGTTTTGCTCTCAAAATGGTCCATCCACGTAATGGGATGGCCCTTTTATGATCCGTCACAAAGGCGGTCCTTCGTTGGTAGTTGATCCCCATTCAATATGGCATCACGACTCCCAACCACATTGTGTTGCAAAACTTCCCCAAACCAATGCCTCATAAATAACCCTGCACCGCCTCTGCCTCTGCTTCCTTCCTCTTCTCTCTCTGTAACTCTGACGCACATGCAACTGATCATCAATAATGGAAACTGCTCAAATAGGAAACCAGAATGCCCTCACACCGACACAAATTAACAACCCATGATAACAAAAATATGCCAATACCACCATCAATTTCTGTGTTCTCTTGATTCAATTATTTAATCAACGTCGTGCACGGTCTGATTCATTGACTCTGCAAGTAATCAGCCGCACTATAATACTAGATGTAACAATCTGAACGGTGATTGATTAACCGACCCCCAAAAAAAAAAAGAAAAAAAAAGAAATGAAAGGTGGGTAACAAGATGCTCTACAGTGTCATTGGTCTTTATTATTGTCTTACTGACAAAATATAATATGCATGAACCCACATGATCGGACAACGACTCCCAATCCTTCAAATGCTTTTACATGCCCCCCTGGCCCCCCCCGGGCCCCGGGAGACCCAGAGCTTCTCAAACGACAATGTTTTCATGTCGGCCATTATACACTACTCACTTCTCGCATTAATCACCTGTAATAATATCAACGCTCCCACATATTTTTTTGAATATTGTTTGTTAATACTCCCGTAATAATTAATATGATTTCAACATATTTAAATTCAAGATTAGCACTTAGCAGTAATTCTGGCACACATTGTATAACTATATTTTGGGATCTTGGAACAACGATACCAACTGACGTATCCAGTGGTAAACCGTTGGTTCTTCTCACAAGAGGCTCCCCCATGCATGCCTCCTCGTGTATATCCAGAATTTATAATGTTTGTGTAACATTCTAATTTTCATATATCTAATATTTAAACAAATTTTTATACAATAGGTAGAGGTTAAATATATATATATATATGTAATTAAAATAATTCTATTTATGTATGTATATATGTGTGTGTAAGAGAAAATGAATAAAATAACAATGTTAAGAAGTCCCACATTGACTAAATAATAAGAAGATGGATAAAATAGCAATGTTAAAAAGTCCTATCTCGACTAAATGATAGAAAGAAGGAGCTCTAGGAGCTTATATATAGATGGTAGCAGAAGAGAGTTAAAAATGAATTAAATAATTTTCACACAAAACTGAGATAATCTCAGTAAAATGATGTTTACGAGTCTGTGAACCGTTGGATCGGACTGCAATTTGGTCAGCTAATCCTAGACATCATACTTGTTAGTTTCAATGGTTGGATTATCAATTCAATCTATGAGTTATAAGTTATTAGGTATGTTATTTATTTATTTTTTTAGATTTAGTAGATAAAATACCAGATAGTAAATTAGCGTTTTTAAATTTGTTCACTGTTGGATTAACCTGAAATTTAGAGAGTAAACTTGTGACATGTAAGATATTAAATTCAATGGTTGGATTAATAATTAGACTTGTACAGTAAGAATAAATTAACTCATATTGAAGTTATTTGTCTAAATTCTTTGAAGATAGAACATAAGCTATAAATTGAGGGCTCTAGGTTATGAATTTGGTGATTCGAATGATATAATTTAATACTTAAAGATAATGCAGGTTAAGGGAACCTAGGAATTGAATATAAATTATCATATATGTGTTCTAATCCCAAACCTTAGAAAAAGCCTTTCGAGTGACAGTTGAAGGTATTAATTAGAGGGAGTGTTAAAGACAAAAAATTTGTGAGTAGTTTACTCTAGTACTATAGAGATAATGTTTTAATTTCAATTATAGATATAAATACTATTATGGAATTTTCGAGTACGGGCATCGTTTGTACTTGATTGTTAGCTAGCAATCCAAGTAACTAAATTTCTATCTGTTACATATTCTGGTATAAGGCTGGTGAGTAATTTTATAACCAATTTTTGTATACATATATTATGTTTTGTATGAACTGTCTTGTGGGATGCTATTTTGAAAAAATGTTGAAATATTTGTATTGTTAGAAATTAATGATTATGACTAAGATATTATTCTGGAACTCGTTTGATCACGCATATAAATGTGTTATTGTGAACCCTGTGCATCTGGTTTGGTTAGAGGAGGAGATGATTGGAGTATACAGATATAAACATGCCACGTGGTATTGACTTCCATATGGAGCTCTATGGTCGGCTACTATTATTGTCTTACTAATTCTTTGAGGGACTGCGACACTCCACTAGTTCTTCATGGGGGGACCTATAGTCCACCGAGTACTTTGTGGTCTTTGACTAGTCCATAGCACTCGTGTGGTGAACTTGTTAAAGTAGCCAGTCAAATAGAAAGAACTTAGTCCAGGGGTCCAGTTAGCAGAAATAAGGAAGATATAAGGATATATTTGGGTTCATAGATTGCATGTGACATGGTATATTTATTTGATATTTATATCTTTTGAATAAAATGAAAAGTATGTTATCTCTTTTGAAATTTATCAACTGCATGAAATTGGCAGAAATACTTGACCTATATGTTTATTGTGAGTTTATCTGTTAAATAAATGTCTATTGACTGTTATTAACTCTGTGTATCCTACCAGATACCTCGCTAGCTCATGCTAATGTGTATGATGAGTAGGAATTTAGTTACTAAGACGTTGTTTTATCCCTATTGTTTAACATTTTTCAGGTGAAAGTTTTATAAGGGGGACATCAAGGAAGGCTCGGGAGGAGTAAAGCTACATTAGTGACTTGTAGCGTCTCCTTGGTTTATGAGCTATATTGTATCCTGTATATTGCCACCTTAGGATAAATTATTTTTAATTGATTCATGCATTATTATGTCTTATGTCCTTTGAGTTGTACTATTGTAGTACGTGTGCTGGTAGTTGGCAAGAGACCTAGAATCACATGTGATTTGTTTATGAATTTATTATAAAATATGAATTAAGATTTAATTCTTAATATTTTGATTTGTCAGTTATATTATATGTTGTTTTATAATCATATTAAATGATATTGATCATTTCTTACATAGTTTGTATTTAAATGAGTTAGGAAAAGTTCTTTTATCCGTGATAGGATATATGATTGGGTGCTGCTCTTTTCTATCACGGATAACAATATTATATAATTAGTTAATGTAGATCGTTGTGATATAATTTGAGTTTGTATTTAGCATAATTTGGTTATAAAAAGTTATTTCTTAAAGTTATGATAGAAAAGTTAAATTTATCGGTTTATTTAGAAAGATTGTTTCAGTTTGTAATATTACTCAGAGTGCGCTTGTGTGTACTGTTTACCCGCCATCTCAACTAAAGAGAGACTTGGAGCTTGTTAATCTGGTTTTATTTTCAACTTTTTTTGTTTATCTTAACAATAAATTTTGCAGGAAAAACAATATCACGCAAGCATAATGGCTAAGTCATTGTTTTCTTATCAATATTACTCGCAATAGATGCATAAAATATGTACCAAGTGATGACAGGCGAGGGAAGATATTATCCGTACCTAATTAGGTGAAATGTTCCGTATGTTGTCACGCACAATTCAAGAAAACGACGAATGATTTATGTTATTTATGTTTTGATAATTATAGGATTTACTATATATTATTAAATAATGAATAGAAGTATTATATATCTTTTTAGTCAGTGATGTCAAGCTTTGAAATAAATAAAAAACAAAGAAAGACAGGCGATTAATTCAAAAGCTATCATGAAGGGAGAAAGTTTTATGGGGAAGGCGGTGATGGTGGGTCTTTCATCTCTGCTTCTCTACATTTTCTTGTTCTCTCGTTCATTTGGCTGGCGCTACTGCCGTTAGTTCTTAAGTTTTACGGGCAAAAGATGACGCTTCCATCCTCTGGTAATCCTCATCATAGGGTTTCGCAAGAACCACCACCTTTTTATTCAAGTTAAAGACCTAAAAGTGACTCAGTCCTGAGACCGGGGTATTTGGATATGCTTAAAAGTATTTTTGAGAGCATTTTTTCGTGCATCGAAATAAATTTCTTTCTATATTTACTTTGTATGCTGTAAAATGACTTTTAAAATTATAGTTTAGTTTCCGTCTAAATATTTCTTCAGTGATATTGAAATTATAGTTTCGTTTCCGTCTAAATATTCTCTTAGTGATATTGAAACCATAGTTTGGTTCTCGTCTAAACAGTAAAGGGTTTGAAACAAATTTGGGCTTCGACTGAAACCAAGGCCCGCACAATATGGGGTAGCATTTACGACCCAAACAGATAGAACGAGAGCGAGCCTGTGGGCTTCAATAAGTAATTTTTCGGCTTTGCTCATTATCAAGCCCTTTTTCCTCGGATAAGGAAGCACCATTTTCATCCATCAATTTATCAATTTTTTTTCCCAGCTCACTAGTCTGCCTTTTTGTTTCCAAGACATTGTCCCTCTATATACTGGTTTGAAAAGTTAAAGTTCATTTAATCGCTTTTATTGCAAAGCATGATATGAAATGCTTTTTAATTATTAAACTTAAAAGAATAATAATTGAATATACAGATAGAAAAATACATATGTTGAAAACATAACGCATCATGGGACTGTTCTCCTTTTTGTCTCCTTCCGGAGCTGTGCAGTTCTGTTCCCTTTGTCATTCAATTTTCACCATAAGATCCTCCTCGTGACAAGATGTTTACTCACATTTGTTTCCCTTTCGTCCTTGTGTTTCCCCCCTTTTGTGTCCGTCAGGACCGAATAAATGACCTTATGTTATTTCTTTTATGCAATGTGTATAAAGTATACACTGTTATACTATGTGGAAAAAAATTTATGTCAATTTACTTATATATATTATAACAAGATTCTTGATCATACACGACTATACATCCTTTTTTATTTAATATAAATTTATAATTAAATGCTATTAAATAGTAATATTTCAAAAATAGAGTATATGGTCATGTGTGATTAGAGAACTTGACATAATGAATATAAGAAATTTGATGTAAGTATGATCTATATTATTTATATACATGTATATTTTTCCAATTCAAAATTTTAATTTTACTGAAAATATATTTTATCTTTAAATTTGAAACATTGGAAATAATAATTATTACTTGAAATATCACGTAAATAAAAAAATGAAAATAATATAACTAAAATAAATATGCAAAAATTTATCCTGAAATATAAAAAAGGCCTTTGCACTCAGATTTTTATAATTAAAAACATAGAATCTAACATCCGGAGTCTTACTAAAGGGTGACATTCAACCGTCTACATTTTGTAATTTTATACTGAACAATAAAGAGAAAATTAGAAAAAAAAAATTATTGAGAATTTTATTGGGTACAGAGATTACTAGTACTTTTTGACCGGATGAGATTGCTTGTACCTCAAATGTGTAAATCTGCAGAGTACCAGCACTCTTTTATAATGTCCATCAATCAGGACTTCTTTTCCAGATATTTACCTATAATATCATTAAAAAACTTTAATAAAATCTTGAGCAGTTCCTCTCCGACTATCATTATGATATTAACTTGACTTCTCGAGTCTTGATTTCGACCTCCCAATAAATTCACCCCTTTTAGACAAGCAGTACTTGCAATTTTTCTTAAATAATTATCTCTTGTCCATTGCTAGAAGCCATCCAGCACCACAAACTACAGAGCCATGGACTTGACGGTAATCTTCCGGCGATCAACCGTTCCGTTCAGCATCCTTGGACTACTAATCTTTGTCTACGCTGTTTTCTCCATATCAAGAAGCCGCGGGAAAAAAGCTACGCCCACAAAGCTGCCACCGGAAGCTGGCGGCGCGTGGCCTGTGATTGGGCACCTCCACCTCTTAGGCGGGCCAGAGCCACCGCACGTAGCCTTAGGCAAGATGGCCGACAAATACGGACCAATCTTCTCCCTAAGGCTTGGGGTTCACCCAACCTTGATTGTGAGCAGCTGGGAGATCGCCAAGGAATGCTTCACCGTACACGACCGAGCCTTCGCCGGCCGTCCCAAAATCTTAGCCTTCGAAATTTTGGGCTACAACTTTGGCATGTTCGGCACCAGTCCCTACGGACCCTACTGGCGCCACATTCGCAAGATCACCACCCTCGAGGTCCTCACCAACCATCGCCTAGAGATGCTCAAACATATGCGAGAGTCCGAGGTTAAGTCGGCCATGAAAGATACGTACGACCGTTGGATGCAGTCGAAGAATAATGAAGGCGGTGGGAATTCGCAATCAGTGTCTCTTTCATGTGAGATGAAGAAATGGTTTGGAGATATAGCCTTTAGTGTTGTGCTTAGAATGGTCGCGGGGAAACGCTTAGATGAGACTGAAGAGAACAAAACGGCACGAAGAGCACTGAGGGAGTTCTTCAAACTGATGGGAGAATTCGTGATATCAGATGCGTTGCCGTATTTGAGGTGGCTGGATTTGGGTGGCCAAGAGAAGGCCATGAAGAAGACGGCCAAAGAGCTGGACCAATTTATTCAGTTTTGGTTGGATGAACACAGGCGCAAGAGGGACTCCGGTTCAGGAAAAGCCGAGCCTGGGCTCGGCGACTTCATGGACGTGCTTCTTTCCATAGTTGATAAGGCTGAAATGATCGACGGCCACGATGCTAATACTATCATTAAAGCTACAAGCCTGGTCAGTCCTTTTAATTTTCTATTGTTTTTTCTCATTATGCACGTAAAGGAGGAGCAGTGTGAAATGAAAATCTCACGTACGGTTCTGAAAAAACAGCAATTGGACCAGAAAAGGCTATTGCATTGTAAGGACACAATTGAACAGATCGATATTTAGGATGACTTGCTTTTCTCATCTCATTGGAGTTCTATCTAGCTAGATGCGTGCACACACACTCAAAGTCCCCCCGGGGGGGGGGGAACAAATAGCATCTAATGCCCGTATACGTAACACTATTTTTATTCTTCACATAAGAAACAGTTTTATTTTTAATTTAATTTTAAATATAAGATTTTAATTCATTTTATTTTTTATATTTATCTATTTTTTAATATAGTTTTTATAGAAGTTGCATATATTAAATGTTTTATCAAATAGTATTATAAGGAAAACAACACATATTTATTACAAATAATTAGCTTGACAAACTTACTTAATATACTCAAATTAATCAACTAGTTCTTAACCTATAAATCAATTATCAATACAGACAAAAGATTAATAATTTAGGGGATCCGTGTTGATGCACGTAATTAACTGAATTATATTCTGCACTTGGCGTCTATACAAAATACTCCTCCGGTTTTTAATATAGGACCCAATTTTTGAGTTGGTTTTGGTCATAAATATAAGACCTATTTATCATATTTATCAATTTTCTCTAAATTACCCCTATAGATAGTCCCTCAACCATAATCAAATAGAAGAGGAAGAGAAGGTATTAAAAAAGATGATTATGGTGTTTTAGGAAAAATGTGTCACTTTTCTTATAATTAACTAATTTACCTAACTTTCTTAATCTAATCAAATTAATTAAATGGGTCTTACATTACATTAAGGACCGGAGAAGTACTTGATATGTTGCTGGTTAAAAAAAAAAACTTGATATGTCAAATAACAGCATTCAGTTTGTGAATTGCGAATTTCGAAGGCTAGCTTCCAACAAAAGAAATAGGTCTGTGTGTGCTCATATGCTGCCTGGTTTTCATTCACTGAGGCTAATCTTTGCAAAATTGAAAATTGAATTGGAAACTTGCAGGCCCTGATTCTGGGCGCGACAGACACAACAACAGTGACACTAACTTGGGCTGTATCTTTACTTCTGAACAATTCTCAACTCCTAAAGAAGGCAGTACATGAATTAGACACGCAGGTTGGGAGAGAAAGATTAGTAGTGGATTCAGACCTCAAGAACCTGCCTTATCTTCAAGCAATCATCAAGGAAACCATGCGTCTGTACCCAGCCGCACCACTAAGTGTGGTGCACGAATCTGTGCAAGATTGTGCTGTGGCTGGCTATCACGTACCCTCTGGCACGCGTCTTTTGACCAACCTTTCAAAACTCCATCGAGACCCACGAGTATTTGAAGATCCACTGGAGTTTCAGCCAGAGAGATTCCTCAGTACCCACAAGGATTTAGGCTTAAGAGGCCAGAATTTCGAGTTCATTCCCTTTGGAGCTGGCAGAAGAATTTGTCCTGGAATCTCATTTGCTCTCCTAATGATGCAACTCACGCTTGCTAATCTGTTGCATGGCTTTGATATTGCAAGCCCTGATAACCAACCAGTGGACATGCGAGAACAAGTTGGGCTCACCAGCATGAAAGCCTCACCACTTGATGTGCTTCTTACCCCACGTCTCCCTCCTCATCTCTACGGATAAAACCAGACATTAAGGGAGGATCAAGCAATAATGATAGCACCTGCATGTTAGCTGCATATATCGGTATACTTGAGACATGCACTATTAATAAATAAACACCTCTCGTCTTTTCTCTCTCAACATATAACCAAACTAGCATGTAATATAGGATATGTAGTCTAGCGAAGCCAAGAGCAGAACAAGTCAATATGAGGCTTTTAATAACTTTTTGTTTCTTTCGTATGATCATAATGTCATGATATATGAGCATTCGATTGTTTGACAGTTTGATAGTAATTTTTTCCCATAAAATACAAGCTAGTTACATCGTCTTTTATATGGATAAATGCCCAATGGTCTCTGTTCTTACCCATCTATGGGTGGAGTAATTTTTAATTTATACTAGCATATACATATTTGTCACTGGAATCATCAATTATATATAATTTAATGATCATACTTTTTTTATCATTAATTATTTATGTACTATTGTACTGTGATAATGATGCGCGCGAGTTATGAATAAAATAAAAGAATTGCCAAGAAATCAGGGCGATGCAGCGTGGAAGAGGACACGTGCATGTGGATGATTTGTGAATAATGTGCCCTGAACCGAAAGGCGAATGGGCCGAATTCCGTGCTGACTCTACGAGGATGCGGCCGAATTCTGATTCCTGTCAACAAATTCCATACACAACCGTTAAATATATATATATATATATATATATATATATAATAAAAGCAAGACCAGTCAATAAACCGACAGATATGATAAGTTAAACCTTTCATGGCTTCACCCAAAAAAAAAAATGATAAGTTAAACACCAGTGTGTTAGATTGAAGTCAGACTAAGATCAGATAGATCATAACTAAAATAATATAAGTTTTAATTATATAGTAAATATTTTAGGTAAAATAATACTTTTTCTGTCCTAAATGTAAGACCCTTATACGCACTACAAAAAGATTATTATATTTAGAACTGGAGGAGTAATATAAGAGCAAAATCATAATATAAACAATTTTAAATAATAATAAAAAGTAATAGTACTAAAATTAACAAATTTTTAACTTTTTTATTAATAAAAACGTACATCTTAAAATCTTTTGATTTTAAAGAATTTATAATATACATAAACTTTATTTTGTTTAAAAACAAACTGTTAAAAAAATGGAATATATAGAATTTTTTGGACCTATGCATTTAATATAATTAATTTATTATCAACTAAGCAATTAAACTACACGGAAAATCAGCATCGAAAATTTAATTTTGTATGCATTCAAATATTCAATCTCTCTATGCAACTTTTCAACTTTGTCTTTTCTCAATGTCCCTCATACAAGCTCTCTTTCTTTACCTATTTTCTTCCGTTTCTATTTTTCCTCTCCTCGTCTTTTTTCATCTTCTACGCAAACTTGGTTGGTTTCTTTCTTTCTCTCATCGTTCTCCCTTTTTTTTCGATAAAAAGGAAATACATAACAAAAACAAAACACTAAAGCCTGTAACAAACTTACCCCTGGTGTCAGGAGGAATTAATTGACGTATGGCATCAGGGCCAAACACTTGTAGGCCGTAGCTTGTGGCCAATCCTCGTTTTGCAAGTGAGTCTGCCCTCCTATTCTAATGCAGCGTCACCTTCCAGTCCCTCTGAAGCACACTTTTAACTTCCTCTATCAACGTGAAGTCTTCATGCATGTCTGCTTGGCCCGCCCTGAGCAATCTAAGGGTCTCTTGAGAGTCACATTGAAGAGCAATGTTCCTGAATCCCTTTTCCCAAGCTCTTTTGAGTCCAATAAGGCAGCCCCATAATTTCGCTTTCAGAGCGTCATCGGATTGAAATCTGAAATGAAATCCCTCATTGATACATCCTGCATTATCTATCAAGATACCCCCACAAGCCACATGCTGGTTGACCGATGAATATGCTCCGTCTACTTCCACTTGCGCATCAAACTCTATTATACCAATATCCGTACTTGTTTGGACCTTTCTCGCGTTGGTAAGGTTGACATCTTTGAGCTTGTCATACGCAGTGTTCATACACCTTAGAGTCACCAAAGCTCTAGCAAGATTGTTGCTAATCTGGGTATTGCCACTTGAATGGGCAATCTCATTCCTATCCCGCCAAATCAACCCACAGATAATCACAAATAAACCCTTCCAGTAAGCATGCCTGGTACCGACGTTCTTTGTAAGATTGAGAATGACCCAATCTTGCAAGGAGCAAGCGAAGAAGCTATTATGATAAGCCGGTTTGATGATCTGCTCCCAAAAGTTCTTGACATCTTTGCAGTCTCTAAGAGCATGGGTCTCGTCCTCGATATGGAAATTACACCTAGGGCACGAACCAGTAGGAGGTAAGTTCATCTTCATTTTCCTCTTGTTAGTGACAATACGGTGATGGTTGAGTGTCCAAGCGAACATTTTACATCGCTAAGTTTCCATATATTCTTCCACAGACACGAGGGGATGTCATCAGCCTAAGGAAGAGATTTGTATGCTAAGCTCACCGTGAAACAAACACTCTTCTCCCTTTTCCACCTTGCCTTTGGCTCTCCATTACGATCCGTAACTTGTTGAATACCATCAAAGACTTTATCCCAGTTTCTCTTTATGCCATTCCAAACATTAGAGCCTGCTTTTTGGGGATTGATCTTGGGAATCAAGTCACTTCCACAGCCATATTTCCCTCAAATAACTCTGGTCCAAAGATATTCATGATCGTGAACGAGACCCATCCAAGTTTCATCATAAAGGCCTTGTTTTGTTGTTTTAAATGACGCATACCCAACCCTCCACTCTTTTTATCAGTGCATAATTTGCTCCAAGACACAAGGTGCATCTTCTGTTTCTCGTCCGAGGACCCCCATAAGAAATTCCTAGCTTTTCTCTCAATCTCATTGCATGTAGATGGGGAAAGATTAGCAGTTTGCATAACGTACACTTGCATAGCAGCAATTACTGATTTCATGAGTTTATCTCGGCCAGTGAGGGAGAAGCGTGAAGCATGCCAACTACTCAGTTGGTCTCTTACTTTATCAATCACGAAGTTGTAAGTCTCAGCTTTGACTCAGTCGTGATGAAGAGGCGTGCCAAGATATTTGCCAAGATTAGCCGTGCTAGTAAAACCAAGCTCCTAGCTCAATTGGGAGGCCCAAACATAGTTGATGTTGCTAGAGAAAAACACTCTCGTTTTGTTGTTGCTAACTTTTTAGCCTGAGGCTCCACAGAATCTATCTAGGCATCCTTTGATTGCCTCCACTTGGTCTAAGCTAGCTTCTGCAAAAATAAGCAGATCATCAGTAAAGAATAGGTGAGAAATGGGGGGGCCATTCTTACCCAATCGTATAGGTTTCCGTTGCTTTAAATTAATCTCGTCTTGGATTAAATGGGCCAATTTCTCCATACATATCATGAATAGGTAGGGGGAGAGCAGATCTCCTTGTCTCAAACCGCGAGTGGGAGTAAATTCTTCTGCCCTACTGCCTTCCCAGAGAATCTGCATAGATGGAGAAGAAATACAAGCATAAATCACGTTGCATAAATCACGCTAGGGAGATTAAGTTCATTTAGACAATTCATAACAAAATCCCATCAGACTCTATCATAAGCTTTCTCCAAATCAATTTTGATCGCCATATATCCTCGCTTTCCTTGCATATTCCTCATCGAATGGATAACTTCTTGAGCAACCACAATGTTATCAGCACTAGTTCTGCTCAGGACAAAATTGCATTGATTTGGGGAAATGACCTCGAGGAGAAATTCCTTAATTCTATTAGCAATAACTTTTGTAATGGTTTTATATATAACATTGCATAGAATGATAGGCCTAAAATCACAAATGGTTTCAGGGTACTCCCTTTTTGGAATTAGCACTGTGAACATGTAATTCAGTTTCTGAATAGACGATGGATCAGAGAAAGTATCTTTAACCACTTGAATAACCGAGGACCCAAGATTGTCCCATTGGTGTTGAAAGAAAAGGGCGTTGAGGCCGTCTGGTTCCAGAGCTTTAAGGCCTCCCATACTAAACATGGCAAAATGGATCTCTTTGACGTCTACCTCTGTGCTGGTTCTATCAAGAATGGGCTGGTCCAACCGAGGGTAGGAATCACTGCCAAGAATAGCAGAAAAGGAGGAATTATCATGAGTATTGAATAGGTCGATAAAGAACTTTGTTGCCATCTTTTTAATTTCCTTAATATCATCAATCCATTCGTCTCTGTCATTTTTAATCCTCTCAATTTTATTCTGACGTCGTCTTCCGTTGGCATGAGCATGGAAGTATTTTGAGTTTTTATCTCCAAGGTTGTACCAATTGCACTTAACCTTTTGGGCCCACATAAAGTCCTCCTGAATGAGAAGATCTTCCAGTTCCAGCCATAACTTCCTTTACAGTTGGTCTATTGAGGACGAGTGATTAGAAGAGCCATAGTGCTTGTTGATTCCTTCTAGTCTCCCCATCAGACGACTTTTCATTCGCCCAATATGCCCGAACACGTTGTGGCTCCACTTCCCTACTTCATTAGTGAAATTTTTGATATTTTCCTCCCAGCTTACACTACCATCCCATGTCTCTTTCACCATTCTTGGAAATTCGTCATGCAAAACCCAAGATGCCAAAAAACGAAAGGGTCGATCCTTTCGGCCATTAAGGGTTTTAACCGCGGTGCTTAGTAACAGAGGACGATGATCTGAACCAAACCAAGGTAGGTGTTTAACACTTGCATCCATGTATGTCTCAGTAAACTTAGCGTTCGCAACCACCCGGTCAATCCTACTCTCACATCCCTCTCTTCTCCATGTGAAGAAAGGACCTTGACATCCCAAATCATTCAATTCCAGCTCCTCAAACCAATTTAGAAATTCACGGTCAATAGAAGTTGGGTTAATAGCACTGGAACGCCTTTTATTATGGAATAAAGTGGCATTGAAGTCGCCACCGATCACCCAAGGCTTGTCATTACTTGGTTGAAGCTTAGCAAGATCTCTCCAGAAGTGTCTTCTTTTGTTGATATTGGTGCTTGCATACACCGAAGTTATATAGAACTCTTCATGCCCCTTGGTCACCCAAGCATGAATAAATTGATATGATTTCCCTTCTACCGAGACAGATATAATCGTCCCATTCCAAGTAATCCAAATTCCTCCACTCTAGTCGTTAGCATCTACAATCTCAAAACTGTCAAACCCCAAACACCGACATCGAGAAACCGCATGGGTGCCATTGCATTTAGTTTCAAACAGGGCTAAGAAATCGATAGAGTATCTCTTTCTCATTTCTTTGACGAGTCTCAGAAGAGCTTTAGAACCCATCCCCTACAGTTCCAAAATGTGCAGATCATGGGTCACCTCGAGCTGGGGATGCAACGCTTATAGGTCCCCATTTTCAGAAGTGACAGGTAACTCTGGAGTGTTCTTCGTCTTAGTGGTCATATTGCTCGTAGAGTCCATAGCCATGGCTTGATATCAGCTGACGTCATACAGAAGGGATAACTATGTAGCTCTTTATCGTAACCCCTGGATTTCGTACCTAATGGAGGTTGGGCCTGTGATATCTCTTCCTCTATGAGCCAATTTCTGTCACTAAGCCCAATGCTCGAAACGGATTAGGTGAGCTCCAGAAATGTCCCTGCATATTTTGGTTCAGATGTATAGTGGAATTCCTTTTATATAACTCAGACCCAGTTTTACTAAATGAGGGCCCAGTACCATTTTCTTTTCCTAAGTAAATTTTCGCATTGTCAACTGCCTTCTTGGTATCCACTGGGACCCATCGTTATTGAATAGTAAAATTCTTTCAAAAGACCTGGGGGTTCCTTGCTTAACAGTCGGAGATCTCGCTTTGCTGGCCTCATGGCTTGCCATATCTTCCTTATTATTAGTAGGATCCTGATTGAATTTTTTTTCCTTGTGCAGTCGCGCAGTATTCGCCATAGTTTTCTTGGCTCCTATTTTTTCATTGTTTCCTGATTTCCTTCATCTTGGCTGCTGGACAATCTTCCAGACACCGTAAGTGTTCGTTATTGGCGGATTTCTACCACCTGCCATTGCCTTGGTTACCATTTCATTCCGATCTCGTTTCTCCCCATGAGGTTCCACTTCGACTACCTCCCCAGTTTCCTTCTCGATCGTTTTCTTCTTTCCCTCCTCATTATTCGTGGGTGTACTGTCTTTTGTGATACATTTCCCGTGGAGCTTGTCCGGTCATTCTTCTCAACTTCAGGATGAGTCTTGATACCAGGACAATGATCCTTATGGTGGCCAAACTTCCCGTAACAGAAACAAATTAGATAAAGTCCCTCATAAGCTATGCACCTCCGTTTGCCGAATATATTGACCGCAGATTTGAGTCTTCTGCTAAGATCCACCTCGACACAAATCCTAGCAAATCTACCTCTTTCGCTTTCATAGGTCATCTTGTCAATTTTTAGTGTCCGTTCAATCAATTCTCCAATCATCCGTAGGCTCGTTGGATTGAAAAATTCTAGAGGCAATAGAGGAATTCTTACCCACACGGCAATTTTCTTTTGTAGTTCTGCATCCCAAGGGTCAAAGTTTGGTCTCCATCTCTGCATTAGCAAGTATTTATTAGATACCATCCACGGGCCATCTTGAGGTATCCTATTCATGTCATCTTCACTGTCAAAAGAAGCAACGAAGTAGCCATTGTCCAGATCTCTAACTGTGTAAGATTTCCCAGTTTTCCAGTTCCTATGGAGGCTGTCATGCATTACCCATAAAGGCACATTTTTCCCCAGAAGTTTGATAATTAGAGACCTTCGCCGAGGGGCATACCACTGTTTATATTCCTCCCTCGGAACCCGAAGAGTGGGGCACTCCTCCTCGTCATCCTCTTCAGGCTCATTATTCTCCTTTTCATTAGATCCATTGGTAAAGAAACATTGCAGGCTTGCAATATATTATGCCTATGCGTCCTTGAAGACACCAAATCCAGCTTTGTCCTTAGAAACTTGTTCAAAATCTGTTCCCAGCAAGGTATCTTTAAAGGTTTTCCCTTTCTCCATCACCTCTTCATCGATGTTCTGATCTAATTGCCCTTGTTGAGATCCACATTTCACTTTTTTCCTTGTACGTTTGGCTTGCTCGCTGTCGGCCGTATATGAAATAGACACACAAGTTGGGGAAGAGAGGCTGGCATCAGAATCAGACTTGAAGAACCTGCCGTGTCTGCAAGCCATCCTGAAGGAGACACTGCGCTTGTACCCAGCCGCACCACTCAATGTGCAGCACAAGTCTATGGAAGATTGCACAGTGGCAGGGTACCACATACCCTCAGGCACCCATCTCTTGACCAACCTCTCAAAAATCCATCGCGACCCACATGTATATGAAGACCCATTGGAGTTTTGGCTAGACAGATTCCTAAACACTCACCAAGATTTGGACTTGAAAGGGCAGCATTTTAAACTGATTCCCTTTGGTGCAAGAAGAAGAATGTGCCCTGGTGTCTCATTTGCTCTCTTGATGATGCAACTCACACTCGCCAATCTGCTGCATGGCTTTGATATTGCAACTCCTGATAACCAACCAACAAATATGCGAGAACAGGTTGGGCTCACTAATATCAAAGCCTCGCCTATTCGAGTCCTCCTTACACCACGTCTCTCCCCTCTTCTTTATGCATAATGGAGACAAATAACGGGCTAGATCGCTTGGCCTTTAATTTTATCATCTATCTGTTTTTGCTTTTCTGATCATAGAGATCTAATGAGCGGAGGTTTTTTATGACTCGAGCATTTGATCATCAGCATATATCTTTTATTATTATTGCACTGTTCTTGGAAAGCATATTGAGCAATATTATTATAAAGGGGGCGAAATCCAAAAACAAGGAGAGAGAACAAATGGGCGAGGAGGGTAAGCTCAATTTTTTAGCCTTCAAATAGTGTGGCACACACACACAAGTGCATGGACAAGACTAAGGCATCATTTTTGAATGCGTAATATAATGAGTCGATATCGATGATACATTTAACTCAAAACTCCATATTCTGTTTCTGAAATTGGGGTTTCCTTTTCCCTCTTTTACTCTTTGCAATTTGATTTGTGGCGCTTATCGATCCACTTACACCCTCAATCTCATCACTAAGCTCTCCTCTCTCCTAGCTATTATGTTGTCTCCATTAAGATTATGTAGGGTTTGTTATAATAATGATGCAAGGCAGTTCAAAAAGAAGACATGGCAATTGACTGACGTATGCAGTTATAACTATGCTTATTATTTTTATGGATAGACATGGGAGAAAGAAGAATGTACCTAGTTTTGCTCTCAAAATGGTGCATCGTTGGTAGTTGATCCCCATT
The DNA here is from genome assembly GCF_004799145.2 of Neltuma alba. Taxonomy (NCBI): domain Eukaryota; kingdom Viridiplantae; phylum Streptophyta; class Magnoliopsida; order Fabales; family Fabaceae; genus Neltuma; species Neltuma alba. Next base: position 3,111 of record NW_021637527.1, on the reverse strand, counting down.
CAATATGACATCACGACTCCCAACCACATTGTGTTGCAAAACTTCCCCAAACCAATGCCTCATAAATAACTCTGCACCGCCTCTGCTTCTGCTTCCCTCCTCTTCTCTATCTATAACTCTGACGCACGTGTAACTGATCATTAATAATGGAAACTGTTTAAATAGGAAACCAAAATGCCCTCACACCGACCCAAATTAACAACCCATGATAACAAAAATATACCAATAACACCATCAAATTAACAACCCATAATATTTAAACAAATTTTTATCGAACAGGTAGAGGTTAAATATATATGTAATTAAAATAATTCTGATTTTATGTGTGTGTGTGAGAGAGAGAGAGAAATGAATAAAATAACAATGTTAAGAAGTCTTCCATTGACTAAATAATAGGAAAATAGTAATGTTAATAAGTCTTACATTAACTAAATGATGGAAGAGGGGGTTCTAGGAGCCTATATATAGGTAGTAGTAGGAGAGAGTTAACAATGAATTAAATAATTTTTAACAAAACTGAGATAGTCTCAATAAAGTGATGTTTACAAGTTTGTGAACCGTTGGATTGGGCTGCAATTTGATCAGCTGGTCCTAGACTTCATACTTGTTAGTTTTAATGGTTGGATCATCAATTCAATCTCTAAGTTATAAGTTATTAGATACGTTTTTCATTTATTTTTTTAGATTTGATAGATAGAATACTAGATGGTAAATTAGCGTTTTTAAATTGTTAACTGTTGGATTAATCTAAAATTTAGAGAGTAAACCTGTGACATATAAGACATTAAATTGAACAGTTGGATTAATAATTAGACTTGTACAATAAGAATAAATTAACTCACATTCAGGTTATCTATCTAAATTCTTTGAAGATAGAACATAAGCTATAAATTGAGGATTCTCTATCTAAGTTATAAATTTGGTGATTCAAATGATATAATTTAATAATTAAAGATAATGCAAGTTAAGGGAACCTAGGAATTGAATATAAATTATCATATATATGTTAATCCCAAACCTTAGAAAGAGCCTGTCGAGTAAGAATTTCGAGTGATAGTTGAAGGTATTAGATGGAGCGCTAAAGACTAAAAATTTGTGATTAGTTTACTCTAATACTGTAGAGATAATGTTTTAATTTCGATTATAGATATAAATACTACTATGACATTTTTGAGTACGGGCCTCGTTTGTACTTGACTGTTAGCTAACAGCCCAGGTAACTAAATTTCTATCTGTTACATACTCTGGTATAAGATGGTGACTGATTTTATAACCAATTTTTGTATACATATATTATGTTTTGTATGAACTGTCTTGTGGAATGCTATTTTGAAAAAAAGTTGAAATATTTGTATTGTTAGAAATTAATGATTATGACTAAGATATTATTTTGGAATTCGTTTGATCATGCATATAAATGTGTTATTGTGAACCCTGTGCATTTGGTTTGGTTGGAGGAGGAATTAATTGGAGTATACAGATATAAACATGCCACGTGGTATCGGCCTCCATACGGAGCTCTATGGTTGGCCACTATTATTGTCTCACTAGTTTTTCGAGAGACTGCGACACTCCACTAGTTCTTCGAGGGTGAGCTTGTCAGAGTAGCCAGTCAAATAGAAAGAATTTAGCCTAGAGGTCCAGTCGACAAAAATAAGGAGGGTATACGAATAGATTTAGGTTCATGGATTGCATATGACATGGTATATTTATTTGATATTTATATCTTTTGAATAAAATGAAAATTATATTATCTCTTTTAAAATTTATCAATTGCATTAGATTAGCAGAATATTTGACCTATATGGTTATTGTGAGTTTATCTGTTAAATAAATGTATATTGATTGTTATTAACTCTGTGTATCCCACCCTATTGTTTAACATTTTTCAGGTGAAAGCTTTAGAGAAGGGATGTCAAGGAAGGCTCAGGAGGAGTAAAGCTATATTAGCGACTTGTAGCGTCTCCTCAATTTATGAGCTATATTATATCTTGTATATTGCCACATTAGGATAAATTGTTTTTAATTGATTCATGCATTAGTATGTCTTATGTCCTTTGAGTTGTACTATTGTGGTATGTGTTCTGGTAGTTGGCAAGAGGTCTGGGATCGCATGTGATTTGTTTATGAATTTATTATAAAGTATTAATTAAGATTTAATTCTTAATATTTTGATTTGTGAGCTATATATATGTGTTTTATAACCATATTAAATGAGATTGATCCTTTCTTATATAGGTGTATTTGAATGAGTTAGGAAAAATTCTTTTATCCATGATAAGATGTATGATTGAGTGCTGCTCTTTTCTATCACAGATAATAATATATATAATTAGTTAATGTAGATCATTGTGATATAATTTGAGTTTGTATTTGGCATGATTGATTATAAAAAGTTTTTTTTAAAGTTACTATAGAAAAGTTAAGTTTATCAGTTATTTAGAAAGATGTTTCAGTTTGTAATATTACTCAGAGTGCACGTGTGTACTGTTTACCTGCCATCTCAACTAAAGAGAGACTTGGAGCTTGTTAATCTGGTTTTATTTTCAACTTCTTTGTTTATTTTAACAATAAATTTGCCAGGATAAACAATATCACCGGAAGCATAATGGCTAAGTCATTGTTTTTTATCAATAGTACTCGCAATAGATGCATAAAATATGTACCAAATTCGTGATGACAGGTGAGCGAAGATATTATCCGTACCTAATTAGGTGAAATGTTCCGTAGGTTGTCACGCGCATTCAAGAAAAACGACGAATGAGTTGTTTATATATGTTTTGATAATTATAGGATTTAGTATATATATTAAATAATGAATAGAAGTATTATATATCTTTTTAGTCGGTGATGTCACTCTAGTAAAAAAAAAAAAAAAGTCAGTGATGTCAAACTTTGGCAAAAAAAAAAAAACAAAGAAAGACAGGCGATTAATTCAAAAGCTATCATGAAGGGAGAAAGTTTTTTATGGGGAAAGGCGGTTGAGGGTAGGTCTTTCATCCCTGCTTCTCTACATTTTCTTGTTCTCTCGTTCATTTGGTGGCGCTGTTGCCGTTAGTTCTTAAGTTCTACTGGCAAAAGATGACGCTTCCATCCTCTGGTAATCCTCAT
>NW_021637526.1:0-57086 GCF_004799145.2 Neltuma alba | reverse complement strand
AACTAAAGCCTGTAACAAACTTACCCCTGGTGTCAGGAGGAATTAATTGACGTATGGCATCAGGGCCAAACACTTGTAGGCCGTAGCTTGTGGCCAATCCTCGTTTTGCAAGTGAGTCTGCCCTCCTATTCTAATGCAGCGTCACCTTCCAGTCCCTCTGAAGCACACTTTTAACTTCCTCTATCAACGTGAAGTCTTCATGCATGTCTGCTTGGCCCGCCCTGAGCAATCTAAGGGTCTCTTGAGAGTCACATTGAAGAGCAATGTTCCTGAATCCCTTTCCCAAGCTCTTTTGAGTCCAATAAGGCAGCCCCATAATTTCGCTTTCAGAGCGTCATCGGATTGAAATCTGAAATGAAATCCCTCATTGATACATCCTGCATTATCTATCAAGATACCCCACAAGCCACATGCTGGTTGACCGATGAATATGCTCCGTCTACTTCCACTTGCGCATCAAACTCTATTATACCAATATCCGTACTTGTTTGGACCTTTCTCGCGTTGGTAAGGTTGACATCTTTGAGCTTGTCATACGCAGTGTTCATACACCTTAGAGTCGCCAAAGCTCTAGCAAGATTGTTGCTAATCTGGGTATTGCCACTTGAATGGGCAATCTCATTCCTATCCCGCCAAATCAACCCACAGATAATCACAAATAAACCCTTCCAGTAAGCATGCCTGGTACCGACGTTCTTTGTAAGATTGAGAATGACCCAATCTTGCAAGGAGCAAGCGAAGAAGCTATTATGATAAGCCGGTTTGATGATTTGCTCCCAAAAGTTCTTGACATCTTTGCAGTCTCTAAGAGCATGTTCTCGTCCTCGATATGGAAATTACACCTAGGGCACGAACCAGTAGGAGGTAAGTTCATCTTCATTTTCCTCTTGTTAGTGACAATACGGTGATGGTTGAGTGTCCAAGCGAACATTTTACATCGCTAAGTTTCCATATATTCTTCCACAGACACGAGGGGATGTCATCAGCCTAAGGAAGAGATTTGTATGCTAAGCTCACCGTGAAACAAACACTCTTCTCCCTTTTCCACCTTGCCTTTGGCTCTCCATTACGATCCGTAACTTGTTGAATACCATCAAAGACTTTATCCCAGTTTCTCTTTATGCCATTCCAAACATTAGAGCCTGCTTTTTGGGGATTGATCTTGGGAATCAAGTCACTTCCACAGCCATATTTCCCTCAAATAACTCTGGTCCAAAGATATTCATGATCGTGAACGAGACCCATCCAAGTTTCATCATAAAGGCCTTGTTTTGTTGTTTTAAATGACGCATACCCAACCCTCCACTCTTTTTATCAGTGCATAATTTGCTCCAAGACACAAGGTGCATCTTCTGTTTCTCGTCCGAGGACCCCCATAAGAAATTCCTAGCTTTTCTCTCAATCTCATTGCATGTAGATGGGGAAAGATTAGCAGTTTGCATAACGTACACTTGCATAGCAGCAATTACTGATTTCATGAGTTTATCTCGGCCAGTGAGGGAGAAGCGTGAAGCATGCCAACTACTCAGTTGGTCTCTTACTTTATCAATCACGAAGTTGTAAGTCTCAGCTTTGACTCAGTCGTGATGAAGAGGCGTGCCAAGATATTTGCCAAGATTAGCCGTGCTAGTAAAACCAAGCTCCTAGCTCAATTGGGAGGCCCAAACATAGTTGATGTTGCTAGAGAAAAACACTCTCGTTTTGTTGTTGCTAACTTTTTAGCCTGAGGCTCCACAGAATCTATCTAGGCATCCTTTGATTGCCTCCACTTGGTCTAAGCTAGCTTCTGCAAAAATAAGCAGATCATCAGTAAAGAATAGGTGAGAAATGGGGGGCCATTCTTACCCAATCGTATAGGTTTCCGTTGCTTTAAATTAATCTCGTCTTGGATTAAATGGGCCAATTTCTCCATACATATCATGAATAGGTAGGGGGAGAGCAGATCTCCTTGTCTCAAACCGCGAGTGGGAGTAAATTCTTCTGCCCTACTGCCTTCCCAGAGAATCTGCATAGATGGAGAAGAAATACAAGCATAAATCACGTTGCATAAATCACGCTAGGGAGATTAAGTTCATTTAGACAATTCATAACAAAATCCCATCAGACTCTATCATAAGCTTTCTCCAAATCAATTTTGATCGCCATATATCCTCGCTTTCCTTGCATATTCCTCATCGAATGGATAACTTCTTGAGCAACCACAATGTTATCAGCACTAGTTCTGCTCAGGACAAAATTGCATTGATTTGGGGAAATGACCTCGAGGAGAAATTCCTTAATTCTATTAGCAATAACTTTTGTAATGGTTTTATATATAACATTGCATAGAATGATAGGCCTAAAATCACAAATGGTTTCAGGGTACTCCCTTTTTGGAATTAGCACTGTGAACATGTAATTCAGTTTCTGAATAGACGATGGATCAGAGAAAGTATCTTTAACCACTTGAATAACCGAGGACCCAAGATTGTCCCATTGGTGTTGAAAGAAAAGGGCGTTGAGGCCGTCTGGTTCCAGAGCTTTAAGGCCTCCCATACTAAACATGGCAAAATGGATCTCTTTGACGTCTACCTCTGTGCTGGTTCTATCAAGAATGGGCTGGTCCAACCGAGGGTAGGAATCACTGCCAAGAATAGCAGAAAAGAGGAATTATCATGAGTATTGAATAGGTCGATAAAGAACTTTGTTGCCATCTTTTTAATTTCCTTAATATCATCAATCCATTCGTCTCTGTCATTTTTAATCCTCTCAATTTTATTCTGACGTCGTCTTCCGTTGGCATGAGCATGGAAGTATTTTGAGTTTTTATCTCCAAGGTTGTACCAATTGCACTTAACCTTTTGGGCCCACATAAAGTCCTCCTGAATGAGAAGATCTTCCAGTTCCAGCCATAACTTCCTTTACAGTTGGTCTATTGAGGACGAGTGATTAGAAGAGCCATAGTGCTTGTTGATTCCTTCTAGTCTCCCCATCAGACGACTTTTCATTCGCCCAATATGCCCGAACACGTTGTGGCTCCACTTCCCTACTTCATTAGTGAAATTTTTGATATTTTCCTCCCAGCTTACACTACCATCCCATGTCTCTTTCACCACCATTCTTGGAAATTCGTCATGCAAAACCCAAGATGCCAAAAAACGAAAGGGTCGATCCTTTCGGCCATTAAGGGTTTTAACCGCGGTGCTTAGTAACAGAGGACGATGATCTGAACCAAACCAAGGTAGGTGTTTAACACTTGCATCCATGTATGTCTCAGTAAACTTAGCGTTCGCAACCACCCGGTCAATCCTACTCTCACATCCCTCTCTTCTCCATGTGAAGAAAGGACCTTGACATCCCAAATCATTCAATTCCAGCTCCTCAAACCAATTTAGAAATTCACGGTCAATAGAAGTTGGGTTAATAGCACTGGAACGCCTTTTATTATGGAATAAAGTGGCATTGAAGTCGCCACCGATCACCCAAGGCTTGTCATTACTTGGTTGAAGCTTAGCAAGATCTCTCCAGAAGTGTCTTCTTTTGTTGATATTGGTGCTTGCATACACCGAAGTTATATAGAACTCTTCATGCCCCTTGGTCACCCAAGCATGAATAAATTGATATGATTTCCCTTCTACCGAGACAGATATAATCGTCCCATTCCAAGTAATCCAAATTCCTCCACTCTAGTCGTTAGCATCTACAATCTCAAAACTGTCAAACCCCAAACACCGACATCGAGAAACCGCATGGGTGCCATTGCATTTAGTTTCAAACAGGGCTAAGAAATCGATAGAGTATCTCTTTCTCATTTCTTTGACGAGTCTCAGAAGAGCTTTAGAACCCATCCCCCTACAGTTCCAAAATGTGCAGATCATGGGTCACCTCGAGCTGGGGATGCAACGCTTATAGGTCCCCATTTTCAGAAGTGACAGGTAACTCTGGAGTGTTCTTCGTCTTAGTGGTCATATTGCTCGTAGAGTCCATAGCCATGGCTTGATATCAGCTGACGTCATACAGAAGGGATAACTATGTAGCTCTTTATCGTAACCCCTGGATTTCGTACCTAATGGAGGTTGGGCCTGTGATATCTCTTCCTCTATGAGCCAATTTCTGTCACTAAGCCCAATGCTCGAAACGGATTAGGTGAGCTCCAGAAATGTCCCTGCATTTTTGGTTCAGATGTATAGTGGAATTCCTTTTATATAACTCAGACCCAGTTTTACTAAATGAGGGCCCAGTACCATTTTCTTTTCCTAAGTAAATTTTCGCATTGTCAACTGCCTTCTTGGTATCCACTGGGACCCATCGTTATTGAATAGTAAAATTCTTTCAAAAGACCTGGGGGTTCCTTGCTTAACAGTCGGAGATCTCGCTTTGCTGGCCTCATGGCTTGCCATATCTTCCTTATTATTAGTAGGATCCTGATTGAATTTTTTTTCCTTGTGCAGTCGCGCAGTATTCGCCATAGTTTTCTTGGCTCCTATTTTTTCATTGTTTCCTGATTTCCTTCATCTTGGCTGCTGGACAATCTTCCAGACACCGTAAGTGTTCGTTATTGGCGGATTTCTACCACCTGCCATTGCCTTGGTTACCATTTCATTCCGATCTCGTTTCTCCCCATGAGGTTCCACTTCGACTACCTCCCCAGTTTCCTTCTCGATCGTTTTCTTCTTTCCCTCCTCATTATTCGTGGGTGTACTGTCTTTTGTGATACATTTCCTGTGGAGCTTGTCCGGTCATTCTTCTCAACTTCAGGATGAGTCTTGATACCAGGACAATGATCCTTATGGTGGCCAAACTTCCCGTAACAGAAACAAATTAGATAAAGTCCCTCATAAGCTATGCACCTCCGTTTGCCGAATATATTGACCGCAGATTTGAGTCTTCTGCTAAGATCCACCTCGACACAAATCCTAGCAAATCTACCTCTTTCGCTTTCATAGGTCATCTTGTCAATTTTTAGTGTCCGTTCAATCAATTCTCCAATCATCCGTAGGCTCGTTGGATTGAAAAATTCTAGAGGCAATAGAGGAATTCTTACCCACACGGCAATTTTCTTTTGTAGTTCTGCATCCCAAGGGTCAAAGTTTGGTCTCCATCTCTGCATTAGCAAGTATTTATTAGATACCATCCACGGGCCATCTTGAGGTATCCTATTCATGTCATCTTCACTGTCAAAAGAAGCAACGAAGTAGCCATTGTCCAGATCTCTAACTGTGTAAGATTTCCCAGTTTTCCAGTTCCTATGGAGGCTGTCATGCATTACCCATAAAGGCACATTTTTCCCCAAAAGTTTGATAATTAGAGACCTTCGCCAAGGGGCATACCACTGTTTATATTCCTCCCTCGGAACCCGAAGAGTGGGGCACTCCTCCTCGTCATCCTCTTCAGGCTCATTATTCTCCTTTTCATTAGATCCATTGGTAAAGAAACATTGCAGGCTTGCAATATATTATGCCTATGCGTCCTTGAAGACACCAAATCCAGCTTTGTCCTTAGAAACTTGTTCAAAATCTGTTCCCAGCAAGGTATCTTTAAAGGTTTTCCCTTTCTCCATCACCTCTTCATCGATGTTCTGATCTAATTGCCCTTGTTGAGATCCACATTTCACTTTTTTCCTTGTACGTTTGGCTTGCTCGCTGTCGGCCGTATATGAAATAGACACACAAGTTGGGGAAGAGAGGCTGGCATCAGAATCAGACTTGAAGAACCTGCCGTGTCTGCAAGCCATCCTGAAGGAGACACTGCGCTTGTACCCAGCCGCACCACTCAATGTGCAGCACAAGTCTATGGAAGATTGCACAGTGGCAGGGTACCACATACCCTCAGGCACCCATCTCTTGACCAACCTCTCAAAAATCCATCGCGACCCACATGTATATGAAGACCCATTGGAGTTTTGGCTAGACAGATTCCTAAACACTCACCAAGATTTGGACTTGAAAGGGCAGCATTTTAAACTGATTCCCTTTGGTGCAAGAAGAAGAATGTGCCCTGGTGTCTCATTTGCTCTCTTGATGATGCAACTCACACTCGCCAATCTGCTGCATGGATTTGATATTGCAACTCCTGATAACCAACCAACAAATATGCGAGAACAGGTTGGGCTCACTAATATCAAAGCCTCGCCTATTCGAGTCCTCCTTACACCACGTCTCTCCCCTCTTCTTTATGCATAATGGAGACAAATAACGGGCTAGATCGCTTGGCCTTTAATTTTATCATCTATCTGTTTTTGCTTTTCTGATCATAGAGATCTAATGAGCAGAGGTTTTTTATGACTCGAGCATTTGATCATCAGCATATATCTTTTATTATTATTGCACTGTTCTTGGAAAGCATATTGAGCAATATTATTATAAAGGGGGCGAAATCCAAAAACAAGGAGAGAGAACAAATGGGCGAGGAGGGTAAGCTCAATTTTTTAGCCTTCAAATAGTGTGGCACGCACACACAAGTGCATGGACAAGACTAAGGCATCATTTTTGAATGCGTAATATAATGAGTCGATATCGATGATACATTTAACTCAAAACTCCATATTCTGTTTCTGAAATTGGGGTTTCCTTTTCCCTCTTTTACTCTTTGCAATTTGATTTGTGGCGCTTATCGATCCACTTACACCCTCAATCTCATCACTAAGCTCTCCTCTCTCCTAGCTATTATGTTGTCTCCATTAAGATTATGTAGGGTTTGTTATAATAATGATGCAAGGCAGTTCAAAAAGAAGACATGGCAATTGACTGATGTATTGCAGTTATAACTATGCTTATTATTTTTATGGATAGACATGGGAGAAAGAAGAATGTACCTAGTTTTGCTCTCAAAATGGTGCATCGTTGGTAGTTGATCCCCATTCAATATGACATCACGACTCCCAACCACATTGTGTTGCAAAACTTCCCCAAACCAATGCCTCATAAATAACTCTGCACCGCCTCTGCTTCTGCTTCCCTCCTCTTCTCTATCTATAACTCTGACGCACGTGTAACTGATCATTAATAATGGAAACTGTTTAAATAGGAAACCAAAATGCCCTCACACCGACCCAAATTAACAACCCATGATAACAAAAATATACCAATAACACCATCAAATTAACAACCCATAATATTTAAACAAATTTTTATCGAACAGGTAGAGGTTAAATATATATGTAATTAAAATAATTCTGATTTTATGTGTGTGTGTGAGAGAGAGAGAGAAATGAATAAAATAACAATGTTAAGAAGTCTTCCATTGACTAAATAATAGGAAAATAGTAATGTTAATAAGTCTTACATTGACTAAATGATGGAAAGAGGGGGTTCTAGGAGCCTATATATAGGTAGTAGTAGGAGAGAGTTAACAATGAATTAAATAATTTTTAACAAAACTGAGATAGTCTCAATAAAGTGATGTTTACAAGTTTGTGAACCGTTGGATTGGGCTGCAATTTGATCAGCTGGTCCTAGACTTCATACTTGTTAGTTTTAATGGTTGGATCATCAATTCAATCTCTAAGTTATAAGTTATTAGATACGTTTTTCATTTATTTTTTTAGATTTGATAGATAGAATACTAGATGGTAAATTAGCGTTTTTAAATTTGTTAACTGTTGGATTAATCTAAAATTTAGAGAGTAAACCTGTGACATATAAGACATTAAATTGAACAGTTGGATTAATAATTAGACTTGTACAATAAGAATAAATTAACTCACATTCAGGTTATCTATCTAAATTCTTTGAAGATAGAACATAAGCTATAAATTGAGGATTCTCTATCTAAGTTATAAATTTGGTGATTCAAATGATATAATTTAATAATTAAAGATAATGCAAGTTAAGGGAACCTAGGAATTGAATATAAATTATCATATATATGTTCTAATCCCAAACCTTAGAAAGAGCCTGTCGAGTAAGAATTTCGAGTGATAGTTGAAGGTATTAGATGGAGCGCTAAAGACTAAAAATTTGTGATTAGTTTACTCTAATACTGTAGAGATAATGTTTTAATTTCGATTATAGATATAAATACTACTATGACATTTTTGAGTACGGGCCTCGTTTGTACTTGACTGTTAGCTAACAGCCCAGGTAACTAAATTTCTATCTGTTACATACTCTGGTATAAGATTGGTGACTGATTTTATAACCAATTTTTGTATACATATATTATGTTTTGTATGAACTGTCTTGTGGAATGCTATTTTGAAAAAAAGTTGAAATATTTGTATTGTTAGAAATTAATGATTATGACTAAGATATTATTTTGGAATTCGTTTGATCATGCATATAAATGTGTTATTGTGAACCCTGTGCATTTGGTTTGGTTGGAGGAGGAATTAATTGGAGTATACAGATATAAACATGCCACGTGGTATCGGCCTCCATACGGAGCTCTATGGTTGGCCACTATTATTGTCTCACTAGTTTTTCGAGAGACTGCGACACTCCACTAGTTCTTCGAGGGTGAGCTTGTCAGAGTAGCCAGTCAAATAGAAAGAATTTAGCCTAGAGGTCCAGTCGACAAAAATAAGGAGGGTATACGAATAGATTTAGGTTCATGGATTGCATATGACATGGTATATTTATTTGATATTTATATCTTTTGAATAAAATGAAAATTATATTATCTCTTTTAAAATTTATCAACTGCATTAGATTAGCAGAAATATTTGACCTATATGGTTATTGTGAGTTTATCTGTTAAATAAATGTATATTGATTGTTATTAACTCTGTGTATCCCACCCTATTGTTTAACATTTTTCAGGTGAAAGCTTTAGAGAAGGGATGTCAAGGAAGGCTCAGGAGGAGTAAAGCTATATTAGCGACTTGTAGCGTCTCCTCAATTTATGAGCTATATTATATCTTGTATATTGCCACATTAGGATAAATTGTTTTTAATTGATTCATGCATTAGTATGTCTTATGTCCTTTGAGTTGTACTATTGTGGTATGTGTTCTGGTAGTTGGCAAGAGGTCTGGGATCGCATGTGATTTGTTTATGAATTTATTATAAAGTATTAATTAAGATTTAATTCTTAATATTTTGATTTGTGAGCTATATATATGTTGTTTTATAACCATATTAAATGAGATTGATCCTTTCTTATATAGTGTGTATTTGAATGAGTTAGGAAAAATTCTTTTATCCATGATAAGATGTATGATTGAGTGCTGCTCTTTTCTATCACAGATAATAATATTATATAATTAGTTAATGTAGATCATTGTGATATAATTTGAGTTTGTATTTGGCATGATTTGATTATAAAAAGTTATTTTTTAAAGTTACTATAGAAAAGTTAAGTTTATCAGTTTATTTAGAAAGATTGTTTCAGTTTGTAATATTACTCAGAGTGCACGTGTGTACTGTTTACCTGCCATCTCAACTAAAGAGAGACTTGGAGCTTGTTAATCTGGTTTTATTTTCAACTTCTTTGTTTATTTTAACAATAAATTTGCCAGGATAAACAATATCACCGGAAGCATAATGGCTAAGTCATTGTTTTCTTATCAATAGTACTCGCAATAGATGCATAAAATATGTACCAAATTCGTGATGACAGGTGAGCGAAGATATTATCCGTACCTAATTAGGTGAAATGTTCCGTAGGTTGTCACGCGCAATTCAAGAAAACGACGAATGAGTTGTGTTATATATGTTTTGATAATTATAGGATTTAGTATATATTATTAAATAATGAATAGAAGTATTATATATCTTTTTAGTCGGTGATGTCACTCTAGTAAAAAAAAAAAAAAAAGTCAGTGATGTCAAACTTTGGCAAAAAAAAAAAAAAACAAAGAAAGACAGGCGATTAATTCAAAAGCTATCATGAAGGGAGAAAGTTTTATGGGGAAAGGCGGTGAGGGTAGGTCTTTCATCCCTGCTTCTCTACATTTTCTTGTTCTCTCGTTCATTTGGTTGGCGCTGTTGCCGTTAGTTCTTAAGTTCTACTGGCAAAAGATGACGCTTCCATCCTCTGGTAATCCTCATCATAGAGTCTTGCAAGAACCACCACCTTTTTATTCAAGTTCAGTATGGGCGAGCTAAAGACTTAAAAGTGATTCAGTCTTGAGGCCGGGAGGTATTTGGATATGTTTAAAAGTATTTTTTAAAAACATTTTTTATACATCATAAAAAACTTATTCGTATGTTTACTTCGTATATTATAAAATTGCTTTTAAAATCATAGTTTGGTTTCTTTCTAAATATTCCCTCAGTGATATTAAAACTATAGTTTGGTTTCCAGTCTAAACAGTAAAGGGTTCAAAACAAATTTGGGCTTCGAGTGAAACCAAGGTCCGCACAATATGGGGGAGCATTTACGACCCAAACAAATAGAACGAGAGCGACCCTGTGGGCTTCAATAAGTGGTTTTTCGGCTTTGCTCGTTATCAAGCCCCTTTTCCTCGGATAAGGAAGTACCATTTTCATCCATCAATTTGCCTCTTTTTTCTTTCTTTTCCCAGCTCACTAGTCTGCCTTTTTGTTTCCAAGACATTGTCCCGCCTCTTATGTACTGGTTTGAAAAGTTAAAGTTGATTTAATCGCCTTTATTGCAAAGTATGATATGAAATGCTTTTTAGCTATTAAACTTAAAAGAATAATAATGGAATATACAGATAGAAAAATACAAATGTTGAAAACACAACACATCATGGGACTGTTCTGCTTTTTGTCTCCTTCCGGAGCTCTGCAGTTCTGTTCCTTTTATCATTCAATTTTCACCATAAGATCCTCCTCATGACAAGATGTTTACTCATATTTGTTTCCCTTTCGTCCTTGTGTTTCCCCCCTTTTGTGTCCGTCATGACCGAATAAATGACCCTATGTTTTTCTTTTACGCAATGTGTATAAAGTATTAAAGTATACACTGTTATACTATTTGGAAAAAATTTTACGTCAATTTACTTATATACATTATAACAAGATTCTTGATCATATATGACTATACATCCTTTTTTATTTAATCTAAATTTATAATTAAATGCTATTAAATGGTAATATTTTAAAAATAAAACACATGATCACGTGTGATTGGAGAACTTGACATAATGAATATAAAAAATTTGATGTAAGTATGGTCTATATTATTTACATACATGTATATTTTTCTGATTGAAAATTTTAATTTTGCTGAAAATATATTTTATCTTTAAATTTGAAACATTGGAAATAATAACTATTACTTGAAATATCACGTAAATAAAAAAATGAAAATAATGTAACTAAAATAAATATGTAAAAATTTATCCTGAAATATAAAAAAAGGCCTTTGCACTCAGATTTTTATAATTAAAAACATAGAATCTAACATCCGGAGTCTTACTAAAGGGTGACATTCAACCGTCTACATTTTGTAATTTTATACTGAACAATAAAGAGAAAATTAGGAAAAAAAATTATTCAGAATTTTATTAGGCACAGAGATTACTAGTGCCTTTTGACCCGATGAGATTGCTAGTGCCTCAAATGTGTAAATTTCCAGAGTACCAGCACTCTTTTATAATGTCCATCAATCAGGACTTCTTTTCCAGATATTTATCTATAATATCATTAAAAAACTTTAATAAAATCTTGAGCAGTTCCTCTCCGACTATCATTATGATATTAACTTGACTTCTCGAGTCTTGATTTCGACCTCCCAATAAATTCACCCCTTTTCGACAAGCAGTAGTTGCATTTTTTTCTTAAATAATTATCTCTTGACCATTGGTAGAAGCCATCCAGCACCACAAACTACAGAGCCATGGACTTGACGATAATCTTCCGGCGATCAACCGTTCCGTTCAGCATCCTTGGACTACTAATCTTTGTCTACGCTATTTTCTCCGCATCAAGAAGCCGCGGGAAAAAAGCTACGCCCACAAAGCTGCCACCGGAAGCTGGCGGCGCGTGGCCTGTGATTGGTCACCTCCACCTCTTAGTGGGGCCACAGCCACCACATATCACTTTAGACAACATGGCCGAGAAATACGGACCAATCTTCACAGTGAGGCTTGGTGTTCACCCAACCTTGATAATTAACAGTTGGGAGATGGCCAAAGAATGCTTCACTGTGAACGACAGAGCCTTTGCTAGCCGTCCCAAACTCGTAGCCTTCGAGGTCATGTGCTATAACTTCAGCATGTTCGGCTTAAGTCCCTACGGAGATTATTGGCGTCATGTGCGGAAGATCGCCACCCTGGAGGTCCTCTCCAACCATCGCCTGGAGATGCTCAAACATGTGAGAGAGTCCAAGGTTAAGTCAATCATGAAAGATACGTACGATCGTTGGTTAGAGTTGAACAAGAATGATCAGAATATAGAAGCAGAGCCTCTGTCATGTGAGATGAAGGAATGGTTTGGGGAGATAATCTTAAATGTTATGTTTAGAATGGTGGTGGGGACGCGTTTTGCTGAGACTGAAGGGAAGGAAACGACACAGAAAGCACTGAGGAATTTTTTGGATCTGAGTGGAGCGTTCATGATATCAGATGCGTTGCCGTATTTGAGGTGGCTGGATTTGGGTGGCCAAGAGAAGGCCATGAAGAAGACAGCCAAAGAGTTGGACCAATTTATTCAATTTTGGTTGGATGAACACAGACGAAAGAGGGACTCGGGTTCAGGGCAAGCAGAGCATAAGCTCGGTGGCTTCTTGGACACGCTTGTTTCCAGCGTTGATGATGCTGAAATGATCGATGGCCACGATGCCGATAGTATGATTAAAGCTACATGCCTGGTCAGTCCTTCACGTTTACTTCTAAGCTCTTTTAATTTCCATTGCTTTTGCTGCGAATTCATACAGTGTTACTCATCTCGTTGATGTTGCTTCTCTAGATATGCAGACATAAGTATATGAACACATGATGATATGTTCTGTATATAGGCGGCAGGCGCAAAGTTAGGCAGCCACTTTTGACAAAAATACACTAAATATGACCATCCACATATTATTCCAAATTTTCTTTTCCTTCTTCCTTTGGCATGTGTCCAAAGCGTGTATATTTTAAAATATCCAATTGAAAAGGGAATCTGAAAATAAAGAAATTTGAATGAAATAGGATCCTTTTTGAGCTAGCTAGACTAAACCTGTTAAGAGGCCAGACTTGTGCTCCTGTAAAAAAATCCGTTCTCTTCTCCCCTATACCCCTGACAAGTGACAACCTTACAAGACCGGGCCTCGCTATACATAAATATGATATTGGAAATCTCCAATATTGTTGCGCTTTTTTGCCAATGAAACCGAATATTTCTTAAATCTGCAACGATTAAATACTAGTTTATATGTGCTTATGCTGACTGGTTATCACTGAGGCCGCCAATTCTGCAAAATTGAGAGTTGAGTATGAAATTTGCAGGCCCTAATTGTAGCCGGAGCAGACACAACAGCGGTGACGCTAACTTGGGCTCTTTCATTACTTATGAACAATCCCGAAGTCCTAAAAAAGGCAGTAGAAGAGCTAGACACAGGTTGGAAGAGAAAGGTTAGTGGTGGAATCAGACTTAAGGAACCTGCCTTATCTGCAAGCAATCATAAAGGAAACCATGCGCCTGTACCCAGCCGCACCACTTAGCCTGGTGCACGAGTCTATGGAAGATTGCACTGTTGTTGGCTACCGCATACCCTCTGGCACTCGTCTCTTGACCAATCTTTCAAAGCTCCATCGGGACCCACGAGTATATGAAGATCCATTGAAGTTTAGTCCCGAGAGATTCCTAACTTCCCACAAGAATGTTGACTTGAGAGGCCAACATTTTGAATTGATTCCTTTCGGCTCTGGCAGGAGAATGTGCCCTGGAATCTCATTGGCTCTCCTGATGACGCAATTAACACTTGCTAGTTTGTTGCATGGCTTTGATATTGCAAGCCCTGATAATGAACCAGTGGATATGAGAGAACAGGGTGGGTTGACGAATATCAAAGCCTCACCACTCCAAGTCCTTCTTACCCCACGTCTCTCCCCTGATCCCTATGGATAAGAGGAACATTGGTGAGGCTTTTAATAATGTGTTTGTTTATAATTAAGGTTGTCCGACTGGGGGAAGCTTTAGTTATTATAATTTATAGCTTTGACTTGTGTAGCATATGATACTTTTGATCGTGAGTGTTTGACTTGTATATTAAAAAGCCAGCTAGATTTCAAATAAGAAACTATATTTAGCTATTTGCACATGCAATTCTGTTTTCAACATTTTAATAGCTTGTCCTCTGGCACATGTGCCTGACATATCTAGTAGTTGCCAGTTGGCTCTAGACATTCGGTAATATGAGTCAACCCACTAGTTATAAGTTAGTTCGTGACAGGTTCAAGAATCGACTGGCCAGTTCTAAAAAGATCAACTTCTGGCGGGTTGATATTTTACCAACCCCGGGTTGGTGGGTTAGGCCTGTCAACCTGTCACTTTTTTTTTTTGTTTTTAGTTTTTTTGTGTCTTTGGTTTTCTTTTAATAAAACTTATTTCAATTCTTAAACACCTAAAATAAAATATGCATATAGAAATTATTATAAATAAAATATGAAATCCAAAGTTTCAAACATTCCAAATTCCAAAATATTACTATAAGCATACATAATACATCATTCTAAATGATTAAACATACATCCCAAATTAAAATATAACAAATCTAAATTAATAATAAGACAAACATAATATTACAAATCACAATCAAATGCTCAACCATGAGCCATCATTCAATGTTGATATAGTTCGACAAATGATATGAAGATGTAAAATTATTTGGTTAAGCTTCATAAGTAGAATCACCTTCTTTTTGCCCAACTAACTTTGCCACAAGTAAAATTCATAATACAAAGTAAAAGATATATTACATTATGGTAATTTTAAATAATAAGAATGAGATAAAGGATGAAAAGAGTAAACATAATTATATTTGAAGGGAGGGAAAAAATTTAAAAAAAATAATAATAAAACGGGTTGGCATGCCAACCCTGTGGGTTAGCCTGCCACGGGTTCGGTCTTGGTAGTTATGGACTCAAAAGATCCGTTCTAAAACAAACCTGATTTTCATCAACCCAACCCTTCACTTCTAGGTGGGTTGAGTCTGCGAACTCAACCTATAATACCGGCTCTACTTCTCACTAAAGGGGCCAATGTCTTACATGGTTAGTCTTGTTATAGTAGTACTACCTCCCGTTCTTAATATAAGAACGTGTTTGATTTTTATTTTAGTCATAAATATAAAACCCCAATCTATTTTATCTTTCATGTTTATCTATTTTTTTAAGGTGGTCCTTAGTCCTTACAATGATAGTAGTTTTAACCAATATACTTAATTAATAAGGATATTTTAGAAAAAATAACACCTATTTATTACAAATAACTAACTTAACTAGTTTTATTAATCTATTCAAATTAGTCAACTAACTTTTATATTAAAAAGTGAAGGTAGTATTAATTTATTGGAAGAAAGAGGCTCCCCCATATATACTCGTATATATCCAGAATTCATTGTTTACCTGCCTTCTCAACAAAGAGATCCCTTGGAGCTTCTTAACGTGGTTTTGTTTTCAACTTCTTTGTTTCTTTTAACAATAAATCTTGCAAGAAAAACAATATTCATAACGAGTGTCGAGTTTGTTGATTAAGTGATTATTAATACCTGCCACGTGCCAGTGCGTTAAAAATTAAAATAAATGCACTGAGACCGTCTTCATTATGCTTTTAATTTTAGTGAAAACTATACATTTGCAAAAAAATACATGAAACATTCACCATATCTGTGGTCACAATCTGACGGCTTTAGTGCTATCATTAGCATGGTGCACTCATCCCTGTACACTGTAATATAATCTATTCAAAATTCAACATTACTAGCTAAGATTTAAAGTCCTTAATTTACAATGTTTTTAAAAAAATGCTAGTTAAGGATTAACATTTTTAAAAAATCATTTAAATTAAATTTAAAACAATCTAAACAGCCTAAATTAAGAAAAGTACCCCATGATAAGTATGGAATCAACTTCTAAATCTTATTCTCAAACAACTAACAAGTGGACGGTTGGACGGACGCGTTTCCGGTTTGGTTCGAAGCATTAGACTGTCTAAATGGTTAAGCCAGTTTCAACCGTTTAGAACTAGGGCTGAGCAATGGGCGGGGTGGGCTAACCCGAAGGTTAGCCCATAGCCCGCCCCATTTATTCATAAATGGGCATGGGCTAACCCATAACTCGGTAGTAGCCCATTTAGCCCGTATTAAATGGGTTACGGGACAGCCCGTTTGGGCTAACCGGGTTACGGGGTAACCCATTTATTTTTTTTAAATTTTTTTTCAGTATAATTATTTTGTATATGTAACCTTATGAAGCTGTCAATAAATTTTGCATGCCAAATAGCAAATCAAATATGAAATAACATCAATCATATTCAATCACACAACCTCATTTAGATTCGCAAACAATCAAAGTCTGATAAAATCATAAAAGTAGTCACCAATCATAAAGTCTCATAAACTTTGAAAGTTCCAACTTTCACCTAAAAGATAAAATAAAAGCTTAGACAAGCATAAAGGTTTGATAAAAGATGAATGAGAAACAATATTATCAATTAAATGAAGAATAAAAATATTTTTAAAAAATTAAAATTTAAACGGGCGGGTGTGGGCAGCCCAATACTTTGCCCATAGCCCAACCCGTTTAATGGGCTACCCTGCCCATTTAAGCCCGCCCGTTTATAATCTCTTATTTGGGCTAATTGGGCGGGCTTAAATGGGCAAAAATTTCATGGGTCATGGACGGGCTAGCGGGTAATGGGTTTGTTACTCACCCCTATTTAGAACCACCTTTTGAGCTGAGAGCCGGATTTAGACCGGAAACCGGAACAGTCTGATAAAAACCGGACGGTCAGATATGAAGAAGAAAGTGAAGGGGAAACAATGGGAAAAAATAGAACAGGAAAAAAAAAACAGAAAGGAAGGAGAGAACGACACATTAAAAGAACAGAAATAAAAAAAAGGAAAGAACAAAAACTTATTATCAAAAATACTGTTTCTTTTTTTGGCTACTGAGAAATCAACGAAGAAAGCCGCGGGCAAGATTAACCGCTTTAAAAATTGAAACACTGAAACCCGGAGCTACTTGATGAAAGAGAGCAGAGAGGTGAAAAAGAAGAGAGAGAGAGAGATAGGTAATAATGAAACAGAATGGAAATGTAAGGTTAGGTTTTATATGACATATATTGCATTGCTTTTCGTTTTCTTGAGAAAAAAAAGGATACAAATATGAGGATAGAGTATATAACATTTTTCCGGATCAATCAATACAAGATCTAAAACCTGTTTGAAATAGCTTATAAGTAGTTTATAAATAATTTTTTAATAAGGATTTACAAAATATAAGACAAGCATGTGAGAAAAATTTTACCTTGAGTTACATAAAACATGCTTATCAAGAATTTCTTAAACCCTCCCCCAACAGGCACCTAATATCTAAACTAAACATTACAATAATCTTTGTTTTTCGGGACAGTTGTCCGTTGGTCCACAATTTTTTAGATTTAAAACAAAATTAAAAATTAGCATGTGGAGGTGCCCCCGGCCATGTGGTCCTCCATTTTGTTAGTACTCTGATTTTTTTAATTATTTAAGAGATTTCTTCTTTAAGCATGACATCATTTCAAAGCGGTCTCTCATCACTTTGCAGGGAGCCATAACCACTAAGCGGCACCAGAGATACCGTGGCCATGGACCTGACAGTCTCCACCCAATCAACCCTTCCGTTTGCCATCCTTGGATTCTTTCTCTTTCTCTATGCTATCTTCTCCGTATCAAGAAGCCGCAGAAACAAAACTACGCCCAGAAAACCACCACCAGAAGCAGGCGGCGCATGGCCTGTGATTGGGCACCTCCACCTCTTAGGCGGGCCAGAGCCACCGCACATAGCCTTAGGCAAGATGGCCGACAAATACGGACCAATCTTCTCCCTAAGGCTCGGGGTTCACCCAACCTTGATTGTGAGCAGCTGGGAGATTGCTGAGGAATGCTTCAGCGTACACGACCGAGCCTTCGCCGGCCGTCCCAAAATCTTAGCCTTCGAAATTTTGGGCTACAACTGCGGCATGTTCGGCACCAGTCCCTACGGCCCCTACTGGCGTCACATTCGCAAGATAGTCACCCTCAAGGTCCTCTCCAACCATCGCCTAGAGATGCTCAAACATGTGCGAGAGTCCGAGGTTAAGTCGGCCATGAAAGATACGTACGACCGTTGGATGGAGTCGAAGAATAATGAAGGCGGTGGGAATTCGCAATCAGTGTCTCTTTCATGTGAGATGAAGAAATGGTTTGGAGATATAACCTTTAGTGTTGTGCTTAGAATGGTCGCGGGGAAACGCTTAGATGAGACTGAAGAGAACAAAACGGCACGAAGAGCACTGAGGGAGTTCTTCAAACTGGCCGGAGAATTCGCGATATCAGATGTGTTGCCGTATTTGAGGTGGCTGGATTTGGATGGCCGAGAGAAGGCCATGAAGAAGACGGCCAAAGAGTTGGACCAATTTATTCAGTTTTGGTTGGATGAACACAGACGCAAGAGGGACGCCGGTTCAGGGAAAGCCGAGCCTGAGCTCGGTGACTTCATGGACGTGCTTCTTTCCATAGTTGATGAGGCTGAAATGATCGACGGCCACGATGCTAATACTATCATTAAAGCTACAAGCCTGGTCAGTCCTTTTAATTTTCCGTTGTTTTTTCTATGCGCGTTAGGAGTTAGGACGACTTGCTTTTCTCATCTCATTGGAGTTCTATCCAGCTAGGTGCGTGCACACAATCGCATCCAATGCCCGTATACGTAACACAATTGTTTTTTCTACTCACGTTAGGACGACTTACTTTTCTCATCTCATTGACTCATTGGAGTTCTATCTAGCTAGGTGCGTGCACACACGCTCAAGCTCCTTCCCTGGGGGAGTGGGGGCCCCCCGAGGGGGGGGTGTTAGCGGACAAATAGCATCAAATGCCCGTATACGTAACACTATTTTTATTCTTAACATAAAAAAATAGTTTTATTTTTAATTTAATTTTACATATAAGATTTTATTTTATTTTATTTTTTATATTTATCTATTTTTTAAAATAGTCTCTATAGTAATTGTATATATTAAATATTTTATCAAATAGTATTTTAATAAAGACAACACATATTTTTTTTGTGTAAAGACAACATATATTTATTATAAGTAACTAATTTAACAAATTTATTTAATCTACTCAAATTAGTCAACTAGTTGTTAACTTATAAATCAATTATCAATACAGACAAAAAATTAATAACTTAGGGGATCCGTGTCCGTGCATGTAATTAACTGAATTATATTCTTTTATTTTTCTTCACTTGGGGTCCATCCAAAATACTTGATATGTTGCTGGTCAAAAAAAAAAAAACTAATTTGCTAGTCCTTATAATGTTACTTAATTTTAAATTAGATCCTTACAATTTTTTTCTTTTGGAAAAACTAATTTGCTAGTGCTTATAATGTTACCTAATTTTGAATTAGATCCTTGCACTTTTTTTTTTATCCCATTCCTATTGTTTGTTCCGTTAGTGGTCTGAGTCCTTCTATATGTGAGACTTTGCATTTGCCGTTAGATTCACTTGACTGGAAGTAAAGTGGCTTTTTTTTTTTTTTTGAGTGAGCAACCATCTTTCCATCTTAGCCTCTCTCTCGATCTCTCTCCCTCTTCTACTCACTTCCTCTCAGCCAACACCATCATCTCTCTCTCATCGGTTGTGTTCTCTCTCCCACTATCATAATTTTTATCTCCTCTTGAGCTTCTGCCTTTTCCTTCTTTATCCCCTCCAGTGACGGCAATACTTCCCAGTCGCCGCACCTCAGCCGGCTCATAGAGATGAGCTTCCTCCTCCTCCATCTTATGACCCCCTGCTTGATTTTGACAAAGCGAAGAACGCTCGCCTGCAAGTGATTAACAACTTCATCCCTTTGCTGTATCTAAATGAGAGCGTTCTGGCATTTCCAAACGATCAGAAAGGTGATGGCTTTTTCCTCCACAAACTACCGCCGCTTCCCCTTTGGTGCTACAGCCACGGCATCACCGTCGCTAACTAAGTCACCATTCTCTCCGACACCAAGTTCCCTTCGAATCCAAATAAGAGTATCATTTCAAGAGGACTGCTGTTGAATCAATCTTCTACCAAATTCACGGGGTTCCACCTCGTCAATTGCTCTTTGTTGCAAGGAATTATCCTCGCCACTAGACTATGAGCCACTAAAAATGGAGTTTCGACTAGAGGGTTCATACTTATCCCCCCATCATCTGAAACACTGTGAAGCTTCTTGAAGAGGAGATAAAAACTATGATGGTGGGAGAGAGAACACAAACCATGAGAAAAAGAGAGATGATAGTGTTGGTTGGAGGGAAGTGAGCAGAGGAGGGAGAGAGATCGACGGAGGCTGAGATAGGAAGATGGTTGCTCACTCAAAAAAATTAAAATTGCCATGTCACCTCCAATCAAGTTAAACTAACGGCAGATCCAAAGTCTCACAAACAGAAGGACTCGTACCACTAACGGAGCAAATAGTAAGGATGGGATAAAAAGAAAAAAAAAATACAAGGATCTAATTCAAAATTGAAGAAAAATATAAGGATTGGCAAGTTAGTTTTTCCAAAAAAAAACTTGATATGTCAAATAGCAGCATTCAATTTATGAATTGCAAATTTCGAAGGCCAGCCTCCAACGAAAGAAATACTTCTATATGTGTGCTCATACGCTGCCTGGTTTCCATTCACTTGGGCTAATCTTTGCCAAATTGAAAGTTGAATGGGAAACTTGCAGGCCCTGATTTTGGCTGCGACAGACACAACAGCAGTGACACTAACTTGGGCTCTATCTTTACTTCTAAACAATTCTCAAGTCCTAAAGAAGGCAGTGCATGAATTAGACACGCAGGTTGGGAGAGAAAGATTAGTGGTGGAATCTGACCTCAAGAACCTGCCTTATCTTCAAGCAATCATCAAGGAAACCATGCGTCTATACCCAGCCGCACCACTAAGTGTGGTGCACGAATCTGTGCAAGATTGTGCTGTGGCTGGCTATCACGTACCCTCTGGCACGCGTCTTTTGACCAACCTTTCAAAACTCCATCGAGACCCACGAGTATTTGAAGATCCACTGGAGTTTCGGCCAGAGAGATTCCTCAGTACCCACAAGGATTTAGGCTTAAGAGGCCAGAATTTCGAGTTCATTCCCTTTGGAGCTGGCAGAAGAATTTGTCCTGGAATCTCATTTGCTCTCCTAATGATGCAACTCACGCTTGCTAATCTGTTGCATGGCTTTGATATTGCAAGCCCTGATAACCAACCAGTGGACATGCGAGAACAAGTTGGGCTCACCAGCATGAAAGCCTCACCACTTGATGTGCTTCTTACCCCACGTCTCCCTCCTCATCTCTACGGATAAAACCAGACATTAAGGGAGGATCAAGCAATAATGATAGCACCTGCATGTTAGCTGCATATATCGGTATACTTGAGACATGCACTATTAATAAATAAACACCTCTCGTCTTTTCTCTCTCAACATATAACCAAACTAGCATGTAATATAGGATATGTAGTCTAGCGAAGCCAAGAGCAGAACAAGTCAATATGAGGCTTTTAATAACTTTTTGTTTCTTTCGTATGATCATAATGTCATGATATATGAGTATCCGATTATTTGACAGTTTGATAGTAATTTTTTCCCATAAAATGCAAGCTAGTTACATCGTCTTTTATAGATAAATGCCCAATGGTCACATGTTTGTCACTGAGATCATCAATTACATATAATTTAATAATCATACTTTTTTATCATTAATTTATTTATGTACTATTGTACTGTGATAATGATCACGCGACTTATGAATAAGATAATTGCCAAGAAATCAGGGCCATGCGGCTTCGAAGAGGACACGTGCATGTGGATGATTTGTGCATAAGGTGCCCTGCGCCGAAAGGCGCATTGGCGGAATTCTGTGCTGACCATACGAGGATACGGCCAAATTCTGATTCCCTGTCAACAAATTCCATACACAACCGTTAAATATATATATATATATATATATATATATATAAAATAAACCGGCAGAGATGATAAGTTAAACATCAGTACGTTAGATTGAAGTCAAACTAAGATCAGATACATCATAACTAAAATAATGTAAGTTTTAGTTGTATAGTAAATATTTTAGATAAAATAATACTCTTTCAATCTTAAATATAAGCTCGGAGAAGTAATATAAGAGCATAATCATAATATAAACAATTTTAAATAATAAAAAAAGTACTAAAATTAACAAATTTTTAACTTTTTTATTAATAAAAATGTACATCCTTAAAATCTTTTGATTTTAAATAATTTATAATATACATAAACTTTATTTTGTTTAAAAATAAACTGTTAAAAAATTGGAATATAGAGAATTTTTTGGGTCAGAGTAAGGACTACATGGTATCTCTTAAACATATACTCCTCTAGTCCTAAATATAACACATCTATACATACTATAAAAAGAGTCTTATATTTAGGACCTGAAGAATATTATTATTATACCCTTTTTTTTTTTACTTGAGACGTATTATTATACCTATGCATTCAATATAATTAATTTATTATCAACTAAGCAATTAAACTAAACGGAAAATCAGGATTGAAAATTTAATTTTGTATGCATTCAATCTCTCTATGCAGCTTTTCAACTTTGTCTTTTCTCAGTGTAGGAACAGATTTGACATTGATAATATTAGGTTCAACCAGCTCCCACATACAAGCCCTCTTTCTTTACCTATTTTCTTCCGTTTCTATTTCTCCTCTCCTTGTCTTTTTTCATCTTCTGCGCAGACTTGGTTGGTTTCTCATTTTCTCTCTCTTTCTCTCATCGTTCTCCTTCTCTTTCTAAATAATTTTTCATTTTTTCCTTCCAGTTTGTTCTTCACTCGCACATGCCTCTCTCTCTCTCTCTCTCTCTCTCTCTCGCTCAGTTTTCTGTAAGCTTTCGTCTTTTTCTTCTGGTAATGGAGTGATGTCACAGTTTGGGGGAGACAAATAAAATAACCCGCTAATCCAGGGGTTACCCTGATTCTGTTTGAGTCACACTGATCCAAGACGGCTTGTTTTGGACTAGATTTTCTTTGATTTTGGAAAAAAAATCAGACAGGACAAACAGCGGTTTCCTGATTTCTAGTCTGAAATGGTGGTTTGTTGGTTTCTAGTTTGAACCGGCTAGTTTGATTTGATTTTAAATACCATGGAAAAATGTCACTTGTTATTTTTAATTTTATTATTTACCGTTTTTATTTGATGATTATTTTCTACGGGTAGAGAACCGCCACCGAAAGCAGGCGGCGCGTGGCCAGTGATAGGGCATCTCCACCTCTTAGGCGGGGCCAGAGCCACCGCACATAACCTTAGGCAAGATGGCCGACAAATATGGACCAATCTTCACTATGAGGCTGGGGGTTCACCCAACTCTGATTGGGAGCAGTTGGGAGATTGCCAAGGAATGCTTCACCGCGAACGACAGAGTTTTTGCTAGCCGTCCCAAGTTCGTCTTGCTCCTCGTCTCTCATCCTCTCACCTGTATGGCTGACGGAGAAAAAAATAATACTCCTCCGGTCCTTAATATAAGATTAATTTAACTAATTTGATTAGATTAAGAAAGTTAGATAAGTTAGTTAATTATAAGAAATGTGACACATTTTTTCGTAAAATACCATAATTATCTTTCTTAATACCTCTTCTTTCTCTTCTACTTGATTATGGTTGAGGGAGTATCCATAGGGGTAATTTAGAGAAAATTGATAAATATAAGAAATAGATTTTATATTTAGGACCAAAACCAACTCAACAATTGAGTCCTATATTAAGAACCGGAAGAGTAATATATGAACCAACTAGCTTTGGCTTTTATTATATGGACCTGTTTTTAAGTTTGAATAAATATCTAATTAATGAGTGGAAGCTTTTCGTGACTCATTATTTTTGGCCTATTGTATATATTCTTTGAGAAAATCCCTAAAAAATAACCGTCAAATTTTAAAATTTCATATAAGTATTGGTTATTATATTCGTTACGAACATGACTACATTTGAAAAGTAAATGACAATATGTTTTTGTAATAATTTTTATTTAGAATGTTGACTCTTTTTTTGGAATTTTCTCATATTCTTTTGCCAAGTTTCATTATTATTGTTATGAATAAATCACATTCTTGTTATTAGTTTAATTGAAGAATCTAAGTCTAATTGTCTCCCTGCACAATAATTAATTGATATTTACAACATAAATTTTATATGTAATGCTGATGGTTGATTGAGAGGAGTGAATGATTTGGAAGTTTGTATAAGAGAATTTTGTTTTGGAAAATATAAGTAAATAGGGCTTCTATACATGGATCATCATCTTTTTACCCTTTTCTTGGGCCTGAAGATCATCAATTTTTTACCTGAAATATATGGTTTTAGATTATGGTCGCGTCCTAATGTTTATCACCACCCAAAATATTGAATTGAATTCGTTGTAAGGATATTAGGGGTGCCAACAAACACATGAAAACGACGGAAGATGCGGGAGATGGCGTGCGGTGTGACACACTATTGCGGCTGACAAATTCCAATCGGACACTAATTAGGCTTTTTTTCTACAAGTAATAGTAAGTTCATTGTACAAACAACGACTCATAGTTAATTTAAATATTAAATTCAGATTAGAGAAGTTAGGATAGGTTCTATAAATTAATTTTTTTTCCAAAAAAATAATATGCGTGTGAGATATAACATGTGAAAAAAATATATTATGATATACTACCTCCGTTATTTAATACAAGACCTAATTTAATTTTTGATTTGTTTTTAAATATAAGATGTAATATATTACCTCTGTTTCTTAATATAAGTCTTAGTTTAACTTTCAATTTGATCTTAAATATAAGATCATAATTTATTTTATCTCTCATATTTATTTATTTTTTTAAAGTAGTCATCGTAATAATTACACATGTTAACTGTTCTATCAAATAGTAGTTTTAATTAATATACATTATCAACAAGGGTATTTTGAGAAAAATAACATCTATTTATTATAAATAACCAACCTAACAAATTTTTATAAAATATATAAATTAGTGATCTAGCTTTTATACTCCTCCGGTCCTTATTATAAGACCCCATTTGACTTTTTATTTGGTCCTAATTATAAGACCCCAATCCATTTTGTCTCTTATATTTATGCATTTTTTTCCAAGATAATCCTTCTAATAATGATAGTTTTAGCCAATATACTTAATTAGCAAGGATATTTTAGGAATGACAACACTTATTTATTATAAATAACCAACTTAACTTACTTCCTTAATCTCCTCAAATAAGTCAATTGGGTCTTATAATTAGGACCGGAGGAGTATTAAAAACTAAATATAATATTTATAATTATTTCAAGCAATGTATCCTTGAGCTCAATTATCCTTTTTTTTATCAAGATCATTTTTATCTTAAGAGTATTTAGACAGAAACAAAATCACAATTTTAAAAATATTTATACAATATACAAATAAATATATGAAAATTTAATATTATAGAGAAGTGTTTTTGAAAAGCACTTTTTTTAGTAATCCAAACACTTCCTTGACTATGAATTAACAAAAGGATAAAAAGAACACTCACGGAACACCATACGTAAGACATGCCAGCCAGTAACGAAGTGGGCCCCATATTCTCCCTCGTGGCTCCGGTTCTGCACGCTTAAGACCTCCGGCTTTTACCCAAACCTGCGCCGAGTTGCGGGACGAAAATGGAATTCGACAACCAAATACGGCGGACCAACTCTCTCTTTTTATTTTCACTTTTATCAACAATCAGCATATCAGTAGCCGCCCTGTTCTCCATCTGCTTCATTCAACATTTACAACATACCCATACACAGCACCAGATCCCAGATTATACCCACGACCATGGACCTGACAATCTCCAAGCAATCAGTCACTCCCTTTACCTTCTTTGGATTGTTGCTCTTTCTCTACCTTCTTTTCTCCATATCAAGAAGCCATCGTAGAAACAACGGTACGGCTAGAAAACCACCACCGGAAGCCGGCGGTGCGTGGCCTGTGATTGGGCACCTCCACCTTTTAGGCGGGAAAGACCCACCGCACATCACCTTGGGCAACATGGTCGACAAATACGGACCAATCTTCACCGTAAGGCTTGGTGTTCACCCAACCTTGATTGTGAGCAGTTGGGAGATTGCCAAGGAACTTTTCACTGTAAACGATAGAGCCTTTGCTAGCCGTCCCAAATTCTTGGCTGCCGAAGTCATGGCCTATAACTTCAGCATGATCGGCTTCAGTCCCCACGGAGATTATTGGCGTCAGGTGCGCAAGATTGCCACGCTGGAGGTCCTCTCCAACCATCGCCTCGAGATGCTCAGACACGTGAGAGAGTCCGAGGTTAAGTCATCCATGAAGGAAACCTACGATCGTTGGGCAGAGTTCAAAAACAGTAGCGATCAGAATCTAGAAGCGGTGCCTCTGTCATGCGAGATGAAGAAATGGTTCGGAGACATAATCTTAAATGTTGTGTATAGAATGGTCGTCGGAAAACGATTTGTTGAGACCGAAGGGAATGAAAGGATTCGGAAAACATTGAGGGATTTCTTCGACCTGAGCGGAGCATTCGTGATATCAGATGCGTTGCCGTATATGAGGTGGCTGGATTTGGGCGGCCAAGAAAAGGCCATGAAGAAGACGGCAAACGAATTAGAACAATTTATTCAGTTTTGGTTGGATGAACACACACGCAAAAGGGGCTCCGGTTCAGGGCAAGCCCAGCCTAAGCACGACGACTTCATGGATGTGCTTCTTTCCATTGCTGGTGAAGCTGAAATGATTGATGGCCGCGACTCTATCACTCTAATCAAGGCCACAAGCCTGGTCGGTCTCTCACATATGTCCTAATCCTCTTTCTTTTTATCGATATTCAATGTTTATTTTTTGGGATTTTAAAGTCGTCATCCACACAAGTTTTTCAGATCCTAATTCATGCTTCTGTGCTTTTTATTTGTTTTGTCCGCATCATATACATTCATGATATTCTATTTTATTTTTTTAAAAAAAGAGATATTATTGTCATAAGCGAAAATTCATTAATGAAATTTAGAATTATATATATCTACCTATCCTTATTAAGAATAAGATAAAGATATTATTTTCCGCCCAAAAAAAGATAAAGATATTAATTAATTAGATACATGCTGCGAGCTGGGTGCGTGCGCGTGTCCGTGTGTTTATCATTACGCAGAAGCAAACATAGATGGCATCAGAATAATTTAATTTGTGTGGATGCCTGGTTTTCACCAAGGCCAGTTTTAAAAGGTGGCATGGGAAATTTGCAGGCAATAATTTTAGCGGCAACGGACACAACGACAGGGACACTCAATTGGGCTCTGTCTTTACTTGTGAACAATCGCGAAGTCCTAAAGAGGGCCGTAGATGAAATCGACACACAAGTTGGGGGAGAGAGGCTGGCGTCAGAATCAGACTTGAAGAACCTGCCGTATCTGGAAGCCATCCTGAAGGAGACGCTGCGCTTGTACCCAGCCGCACCACTCAACGTGCCGCACGAGTCTATGGAAGATTGCACAGTGGCAGGGTACCACATACCCTCGGGCACCCATCTCTTGACCAACCTCTCAAAAATCCATCGGGACCCACGTGTGTATGAAGACCCATTGGAGTTTAGGCCGGACAGATTCCTAAACACTCACAAAGATTTGGACTTGAGAGGGCAGCATTTTGAACTGATTCCCTTTGGTGCAGGAAGAAGAATTTGCCCTGGTGTCTCATTTGCGCTCTTGATGATGCAACTCACACTCGCCAATCTGCTGCATGGCTTTGATATTGCAACTCCTGATAACCAACCAACAGATATGCGAGAACAGGTTGGGCTCACTAATATCAAAGCCTCGCCTCTTCGGGTCCTCCTCACGCCACGTCTCTCCCCTCATCTTTATGCATAATGGAGACAAAGAACGGGCTAGATCGTTTGGGCTTTAACTTTATCATCTATCTGTTTTTGCTTTTTAATGAGCGGAGGCTTTTTATAACTCGAGCATTTGATCATCAGCATATATCTTTTATTAGTATTGCACTGTTCTTGGAAAGCATTTTGAGCAATATTATTAGGAAGGGGGCGAAATCCAAAAACAAGGAGACAGAACAAATGGGCGATGAGGGTAAGCTTAATTTTTCAGGCTTCAAATAGTGTGGCGCGCGCACACAGGTGCACGGACAAGACTAAGGCGTCATTTTTGAATGCGCAATATAATGAGTCGACACGATGACACATTTAACTCAAAATTCCATATTCTGTTTCTGAAATTGGGGTTTCCTATTCCCTCTTTTACTCTTTGCAATTTGATTCGAGGCGCTTATCGATCCACTTACACCCTTAATCTCATCACTAAGCCCTCCTCTGTCCTAGCTATTATATTGTCGCCATTAAGATTATGTAGAGTTTGTTATAATAATGATGTGAGGCAGTTCGAGAAGAAAACATGGCAATTGACTGACGTATTGCAGTTATAATTATGCTTATTATTTTTATGGATAGACATGGGAGAAAGAAGACTGTAACTAGTCTTGCTCCATCTACGTAATGGAATGGCCCTTTCATGATCCGTCACAAAGGCGGTCCTTCGTTGGTAGTTGATCCCCATTCAATGTGGCATCACGACTCCCAACCACATTGTGTCGCAAAACTTCCTCAAACCAATGCCTCATAAATTACCCTGCACCGCCTCTGCTTCTGCTTCCCTCCTCTCCTCCATCTGTAACTCTGACGCACATGCAACTGATCATCAATAATGGAAACTGCCCAAATAAGAAACCAAAAATTGCCCTCACACCGACCCACAGTTACCAGGGGCTTGCCCTTATTTTACTTTCAAGTTAATACCGTACGTACTTAGCAAATGTAATAAAAATATCAATGTTATTTCTCTTCTTTAATTTTTGCTGAAACATGCATCCTTATCCACCATGATGGCCCCCAGACCCCAGCGCTGGGGACGCGCTATTACTGAGCTCCATATGATAAAAAAAAATATACTAATAACACGATCAATTTTTGTGTTTTCTTCATTCAATTCTTTAATTAAGGTCGTGCACGGTCCATTCATTCACTCTGCAAGTAATCAGCCGCACTATAATAATAGACGAAACAATTTGGACGGTGATTGATTGACCGACCCCAAAAAAAAAGAAATGAAATGAAAGGTGGGTAACAAGATGCTCTACAGTGTACATGGTCTTTATTATTGTCTTGCTGACAAAATATAATATACATGAAGGGCTGGCCAAACTAACAACCCACCACCCCCACCTGCTCGGACAACTACCCCCAATCCTTCAATTGCCCTTTACATGCCCCCCAGGACCCCCCCGGGACCCAGAGCTTCTCCAACGACAACGTTTTCACGTCGGCCATTATACACTACTGGCTTCTCGCATTCATCACCTGTAATAATATCAATTGTTAATACTCCCATAACAATTAATATGATTTCAACATATTTAAATTCAATGTTAGCAGTAATTCTGGCACACATCGTATGACTATATTTTGGGATCTTGAAACGACGACACCAGCTGCTACGTCACGAACAATAGACCTCTAACAAGTGACTACTTAATTAACTCTGGTTAAGTCAACTAACTGCGGTCGACTAATTCCAATAGAGCCTTCAGGTCTCTATAGTTATGTAACGATCAAACGTCGTCTCAAGAAACGCAAGTCATACGTGAGGCGCCCAAACATTTCCACTTCCATCTTCTGCCACACTTTCCGGCTGGAGATTTCGCCGGTAATCTGGACCTGGAACGACGATGTTGAGGGAGGAAATTGTCGGTTCGAGGAGCGCGAGGCATAGAGCCACCGTGTCTGCGGCATCGAATAAAGTTCTGGTGGCCGTGAAGGCGGAGAGGGCGATCTCCAAGACAGCATTGACCTGGGCACTCACTCATGTCGTTCGCTCCAGTGACTGCATCACGCTGCTCCCTGTGTACTGTGGCGAGAAATCTGGTATGGTCAGAAATCCCTCGCTAAATTCCAAATATATTGTCGTTTTCCCAGCTCTTCAATTGAATTCATCCAGTAATCATAGTGTCTGCCTCCTTGTTCTGCTTCAAATTTGAATGAACTAGGCTTTTTATAATTGCATGGTTACGGCGATGGCTTTGGATAATTACATTTGTATATTGGATGTTCATTACAGGCAGAAGATTCTGGCCCTTTTCGAGATTGGCAGGAGATTGCACGAATGGACGCCGGGAAAAGTTGCCGGATCGGATTCATGAAATCTCTGAGTCTTGTGCGCAGATGGTGCTTCAGTTGCACAATCAGACTGAGGTAACTTGGCAATTTACCGAAACAAAAATTTTAAGTTCTTATATATGTGATGATAGGTCGTTGTGGACTACCCGGTAAAGGTATCTACCATTACCAACCCCACTTCTTTCAGATTGCTGCCCCTGCTAGACATTTACGTAAACGTGTCATCACACACATGGAAACGTCTTAGTTAGGTTTAAGACGGTAAATTAATTAACAACGGCCACGTGGCTTCTCCTGTGCGGAAAAAACGGCGGTTTTATATGCACAAGTCTGCAGAAAATTATTTTACGAAACTTATTAGAGCTCATATTCAGTGTAAAAATTAAATTAAAAGTTACGATTTTCTTTTTTGCCAACGAACAAAATACGATTATATCTAGTGGCCTATTAATAATCATAATGTCTATTTGCAGCGTCGTCTCCTCTCTCTCACACACACTCTCTCTCTGCCTAAAAATTTTATAAAATTATGATCATAATTAGGCTGAATACCTAAAAACGACCTATAATCATAAAAGTATGTTAATAAACCATTATCAATCTATTTATTTATTATTTATTTTTGGAAGGAGATTGGAGCAAATCCTGGTCTTTGTCCCTCAAATTGATCAGCGACGTGATAGAGACCACTTCCGATCTCCTCCAGGTCCAGGCTGTATTAGCTTGTTAAGTCGGTCTTCGCATGTGCCCACGATAATTGTTAAAAACGATGCGTGTATATATAGATCAATTATTGCACATGCATAAAATTATCGTAAATTTTAAAGTAAATGATAGTAGTATATGTTTGCCAAGGAAAATTCCATAACAACCATAATAGCAATTAGCGGATTTCATTATGTACGTTTCCAATCAACATTACAAATTTCAATTTTAATTTATAATCGAATTCAAATGAGTTTTCAATCTGACGATTGTTTATTTATAAAAATAATGGGAATAAGTAGTAACTATTGAGTTTTCATCTTTACCTTGAGTTTCGTAATCCCGATATTCTCTCTGACAGTCATAATTGACGAGTGATTCATTTATTTGTTTAAGCAATATTTTGCCATATGCTTTACGATGCCTTAAAGATCTGGTATAAGCTTCATTTATCATAACAAAATATGTAGTTTTTGTTGTTTTGAATCAAGTGTCATCTTGTTGGGAAAGACTTTTCATGATCATTTCATTAAATAACTTCACCAAGAAAATTATTTTTCATGAATCCCCTCAATTTTTTTCAAAGATAAATATCATCAGTGATTGCCAAAAAAAAAAAGAGTGAAATTTTGAAAATGATTATAACGTACGGACGCAACAGAACAAGCGAAGATATTTAATAGTAATTAGTTATTCCTGCTGTGATGATCATAATCGATACTTAAATTGAAGTTAATAAAAAATTAATTATAAATGATTACATTTAATTGTCTTGCTCTGTGTAATAAGCTCAGAATACACACACACGAGTCATTTCATTTGATTTTTTGGGTAATGTATACTTCTATATATATATATATATATATATATATATAAATTTAAGTGTTTTGCTCAGTGTAAGAAGCTCAGAAATTAATATTAGGTGTAGGACGTTATTAAAGTTAGTATGAAATAGAAGAATACTCATAATACATAACAAAGGTAAACACTTATCTCACGGGAATTAGTTTCAATACTCGTCACTTTTCTATCCTCAGGTACCTGGAATGTTTTGAATTAGCTTATTTCTCTCATTCTCTGTTTCCTCCCTCCAAGAAAATAGAACTACAGTTTTAAAATATTGCTGGTCGGGAAATAGTCATATATAATGTTTTAAAAATAGACCTCTTGAACATCGCGGGCGAGAAAATAATGATTAACTACGGTTTTGTTATGAGGATATATTCGCTTGTTGAATTTACTGTTTGTAATTTTTTGGTGAATACAGGTGAGGGTGAAGGTCAAGGTGGTGGGGGGTACGCCTAGTGGTGCGGTGGCAACTGAAGCAAGATGTAGCGGGTCTAATTGGGTCATACTGGACAAGTAATTAAACGTGAAAAAAGTATTTTTCTTTTTTCTGAGCTATTCAATTTATTTAGCTGCTTGCAAGTTGGTTATGATCCCATCAGTCAATGCCATGCAAATAGGACAAGACACCGTGAAATGGCTATTGCTGATCGACTCTTACCTTACAATCCAAAATGAGGATTTTGTAGTGAAGAGGATGTCTTAGAGAATACAATATTGCCACGTTGAGAATGGCCTCATCAGATTCACACAAGGGTAGTGGAATTTAACAAAACCAAAGACATTTCGACCAGCAAAAGGGACTCCCAAAGACATACTTGAGGAACATTCTCTTTGATTTCTGAGTTGTTAGGACTGAATAATCGCATCTTATTACTTTTAAGCCCGAATGAAATATTAGTTAATTGTTTTTGCCGCTTCTGAAACAGGAAGTTGAAACAAGAGGTGAAGCACTGCATGGATGAACTCCAATGTAATATCGTGTTGATGAGTGGTTCACAGCCAAAGGTTTTGAGGCTTAATTTAGGGTCCTCTGATGAATTCCAAAGCCCCACCTTTTCTGCAGCCTCTTCCCCAGAAAGAGATATTGAAAGGTTACGACGTCACCGATTGAAGCCCTCCACCCCCGTCAGTAGCCCTGAAGAAGTAGCTACTTCTGATACAACATCCACCTTAGCAAATTCAGTGTCATCTTCTGACAAACTGACTTCTTTTTTCCTGATATATGAACAAAATCCTCTGTTCGAGGGTCAGGGTCCACAGAGAAAGAAACAGATACCAATCAGTGAACCAAAAAATTTCGACGACCAGGCACCATTAGCCTTTGAATCGGACAGGGAAAGGACTCTCCCTTTGACCAAATCCGCGGTATCATCTGTGGCTAGTGATGAGAAACGTGTGGTTTGGAGTCCTCAAAATCACCTTGCCGATAAGAAGCTTCAAATAACAGAAAGCACTAGAATTAGTCTAAGATCTAAATCTAGTGCTTCTAAAACTTTACTTGAAAGATTTGTACATTGTGATCAGGAGATCTGGAGTGATGAAGTAGGACATAAACAAGCTCAAAGTGAAAATTATATCGCCAAATCTGGCATCAAGGATAACATTCCTGCTGTTAGAACTTCCTCAGTACCTCCTCCCCTATGCTCACACTGTCAAAACAAAGCACCAGTTTTTGGAAAACCTCCTAGACGCTTTCATTACAGAGAAATAGAGGAAGCCACTGGTATGTTTTCAGATATCAATTTTTTGGCCGAAGGTGGATTTGGGATAGTTCACAAGGGAGTGCTACGAGATGGCCAGGCCGTTGCGGTGAAACAGTTAAAGTTTAGTGGCTCTCAAGCAGATCTTGATTTCTGTAGGGAGGTCAGAGTATTGAGCTGCGCACAACACAGAAATGTTGTGCTGTTGATAGGATTCTGCGTAGAAGGCGATTTGAGGATACTAGTCTATGAGTACATATGCAATGGATCCTTAGAACTCTATCTGCATGGTTTGTACCAGCTCCTTTCTTTTCAGTTAATCACCGAAATATCAGCTCACAAAATCCAAAATTTTGCAGTTTCTACATGATTAAGTCCTCTTCGACAATTGAATGCTGAAATTTAAGTTGTTTATGTACTGTATATTTGCAGGAAAGAACAGAGGAGCTCTAGACTGGAGCTCGCGCCTAAAGATAGCAATAGGAGCTGCCCGAGGCCTACGCTATCTTCATGAGGATTGTAGAGTGGGCTGTATTGTGCACAGAGACTTTCGACCGAGGAATATCCTCTTAACCCATGATTTTGAGCCTGTGGTAATTTCGCCGGCTCATCATTTCCGAAGCCTCTGTATTTTGCGATCTTGTAGTTTCGAAACAACAATCCCGAATCTCTTACCATCAATTATTTTCCTTTTTCAATGTTAGAGTTTTATCCCCAATCATTTTGTTGCAAGAGTCGGTTGAGAAAATTATCATAAACGCGCAAGTTTGCTTTCAGAAGTGATGGCGGGAGCTCTTTTCATCATATAAATAGCGACTCCTTACAATTGGCTCAATGCTTTGCCAATACTTGCTAGCTGTATATTACTGAACGAATATCTAGAAATTATAGCAAGTAATAAATCTAATCATTTTCTGCGCATTTAGGTGGCGGATTTTGGCCTTGCAAGATGGCAGTCGGAATGGAATATGAATGCTGGTGATCGAGGGATTGGAACTTCAGGGTACTTTTTTGTTCTGTTTACGCAGTCATCAAGCTATCATTTTATATATTTTGATTCTCATGTGGGGCTCTTTCAGGTATCTTGCGCCGGAGTATCTTGACGCTGGAAATCTTACATATAAAGTAGATGTGTATGCATTTGGAACTGTCCTGTTAGAGTTGATAACAGGTCGAAGAATTAGTGAGATGGCACATAATAACGGACCCTCGTTTCTTTCCGAATTCTTTCACTCCTTGCTCATGTTAGAACCCAATCATATTTTAGAAAACCTCCAAGTTCTGAATCCATGCTTGGAGTTTGAGGGGTCACAGGAATTTAATCTTCAGTTACAAGCAATGGCCCGAGCTGCTTCCTTGTGTCTACGTTTAGATCCTGATGCCAGACCCCCAATGTCGAAGGTGCGTCTGAGTATTTAAATTATTCGATGAAATTGGGTTCTAAGAACATAGAGTAGAAATTCTCAAGAGAAAAACAAAAAGAATCTGCTTGATTCAAAGAGACAAGTCATGGACTGACATTGCTTCCGTTTATTGTAGATCCTCAGAATGCTGGAAGGGGGCGATCCAGTTCGTCCTATTGGTTTAGACCTGAACTCAGTTGGTAACAGAAGTGGCCATTTAAGTGGACTGACGTCCCACAATCAACATAGAGGTACAAGAAGCCACTCTCGTAGGCTCTCACATTGATCAAGACCCAGAAGCACGCACATTAATTTAATGGTAGAAAAAGGGAATTTTACTCATTTATTTTATTACCTCTGCGGAGGCGATTTGGGCTCTAGAAAACACTGTTTGTATGGGTCCGCACATCCCTGTAGGTCCAAGCTCATCACAAGTTGCAACACAATACCAAATCCTTGTCACATTGTATAAACCACTATATTTTCCTATACGCGCTAAGTGTGTGTTTGGGCCAAAAAGAAAAGAAGAACACACGCACACACCCTAAATCTGGCTGCTGTTTGCACAGTGTAGTGTGAAAATTGTTATACAATACAACAAGGCGCATTTCGCATGTGCATTTGTAGGGGAAAAGAAAGAAATAAGTTAAGTCTTCTTGGACGTGATATTTGATCTTCTTTTCCCGGATATATATAGTTCCATATAAATGTATCAATGGCTGTGAACGATGCACTCGTATGTTACTACACACGTATTTGTTTGTGAACTTCAGTATGGATATTAAATAATAACCGGATTTGACGTCTAAAGAAAGAAATTTGCAGGCCGTGGTCACTGAGATTCTTATCAAGTTGTATAAACATCATTTTTTTTTAACCAGTAAATTAAATAAAGAAAGGGTCAATTCATTAACCCGTGAAATGAAAGCAAAAGAATTACACCTGAGGTTTGACATGCATACATATGATTGTATCAGATGCAGTCATACAAAGAAAAATGAGAGCGCAAAGTTGTTGATTCCCATTTTCTGCAGGCTGATGGTGGGTGCATATATATATACTGTTAAAATTAAAATACATGCTTTTGGCTGGTGGCATTAAGTTTGTTTCACTTGGAGAAAATGCTGGCATACCCGCAAGTGAAGAAATTACCTTTTGTTGTTGGGTCGGGTTGAAGAAGAGAAGCTGCCATCCGATGGGATGGAGTCGAAATCCGGGAGCTGCTGCCCTGTCCCCAGGTTCTGCCCCGTAACGCTCCAAACCTTCACCGACTTATCCAGGCTCCCACTGTACACCACCCACCGTTCGTCTCCTTTCCCCGATGCTTCCTTGTCCTCCATCACCGCCAAGCACTTCACCGGTCCGTCGTGCCCCGTCAGCACGGACAGGCACGTGTGAATATCCCCCTCCCTCCTCCACACGCATATCGTCTTGTCCGCCGACCCACTGAACACCAACTTCCCCGCCGCCGTCATGCAAAGCACTCCCAGCTTGTGTCCCTTCATCTCCCCTCCGTGCGCGTACTGCTTCTCTCTCTTCCAGAAATTCACTATCCCGTCCGAGGACCCTCCGTACACTATGCTCCCAGTGGGGTCCACCGCTAATGAGGTCACCGCAAATTCTTGCTTCAACAGCGTCTGTGCCGCCACGTGTTTCGTGCCCTTCCCTTGTGGCTCTCTCCGCCAGCCCTTCACCGTGCCGTCCGCTGATCCTGAGAACACCATTCCGTCCAACCCGCACACCACCGAGTTCACTGCATCGTCGTGGGCGCTGATCGACTCCATGCACTTGGAATCAGATAGCCTCCATACCTTTATGGTTCGGTCCCATGAAGCCGAATACAGGATCGTCTTATCCATGCTCAAGGACAGGCAGGAAACGGCATCGCAGTGCTTGATCCATAGCGCGGTTCGGTTCTTTTTAACCTCCACGTAATTGCTGGGCTTGATGGAGCTCTTGAAGATATCTTTCAGAGAAGGTAACGTGCCGGCACGCTTGTGAACGCTGGGATTTTTCGGAGAGACTTTCCAAACGCGAATTTTACCGTCCTGGTGACCAGTGAATATTTTTCTGTCGGAGATGATGATGGCTTTAACCAATCCGCTGTTTGATTTGAAGCCGCTGAACTCTTGAAGGTTCTTCCAGACGCGAATGTTCTTACTGTCGGAACCGGTGTAGAGGAGGTCACCGGAAGCGGCTAAGGAATAGATATGGCCTTCTTCACGAACAAGCGAGCCGATGAGACTATTCTGGGGGGCGTTTTCATCGTCGGTGGACCAGGAAGAGCTGGCAAAGGGAGGCATGGTGGTCTGATTCCAAGGGGACATCATCATGGGGGATCCCTCCCCACTGATACGGCCGGAGTCGAAGTGGCCATGGCTGGCGGCGGAGGCGCTGCTCTCACGAGCGACGTAGTCGTCTTCGGAGTCGGAATGCATGTTGGTGGGGCGAGGCATGGTGTTGGCGTGGAAAACCATGGGGTCAGGTCTCTCGGTCGTCATTACCAATTAATATATCTATTCCCCAATTCCTCTCCGCAATCACATTATGGGAAGAAGGGTGCATGCAACGCAGGAATTATTGTCAGAAAAATAACAGAACACAGAAATTGATAATTGTGATTTGGGACGGACGCGGATGGATTGGTTGGCAGAGAGCAAAAGCAGGAACACTATGCCTAAGAATACCAGTTCGTACTCACTCCGGAAGGGAGAGGTACGTAGTTTTAAATCATATATCAAATTATTTAATTAGAGTAAATTATTGATGGCGGAGCTGCAGAATCAACAAGATACTGACACCTGCAACCATTTTATTATTTCTGGGTGCGAGGATAATAAGCTGATTTCTTTTTCCTTTTTGTTCAAAATAAATTGGTAATAAACATTAAAATTTAGGCAGCCGTATATTGTATATAATGTAAAAAAAATTTTCCCCCAAAAAATGAATCTCATGCAAGCGCATGAGTGCACGAAAACTGATGCCAAATGGTGTCAAAATATGTATGTACACAACTCCCGCGCTCAATATCTGTTTATCTACTTGATGCCCAAAAAAAAAACTGTTTATATATTCCTCCGGTCTTTAATATATGACCTAATTGTTGAATTAGTTTTGGTCCTAAATATAAGATCTATTTCTCAGATTTATCAATTTTTTTTAAATTACATCTATGAATACTCCCTCAACCATAATTAAGTAGAAGAGAAAGAAGGGGATTATGAAAGATGATTATGGTATTTTAGAAAAAATGTGTCACATTTCTTATAATTAACTAACTTACCTAATTTTTTTAATCTAATTAAATTAATTAAATGAGTCTTATATTAATGATGGAAGGAATACTTTCAAGCATATTCCTAAACTTTTCAATGACGGCTTTTTTTTTTTTTTAAAATGTAAAGCTAAACCCTGCTTTTCTTTGTCGGCTTACCTCTGGATTTCTCTGTTTATACTGTCAAGTTGTGATCATGACGTTAACAATTCAACTAAAATGAGATGGACAACTCGCAGCTATGACATTATGCCGTTTTCTGAGAATGGCGACTTTGAGCTCGAAGGCGTGCATCCCTATGCTGAAGCTCTCAACATGATGAGGCTCAATTCAGAATACAATATTGGGCCTTACTCTAGCAAGTTTGATACGAAACATTAAAAATAAAAAATAAAAATTAGAATTGAGATTGAGAAAATAGTATTGAGTATGAGAGATTGTTTATTATATGAGATTAAAAAAATCTATATATATGGGATTGAAAAATACCATAAAGGGAAGTGATATTTCCCGATCCTATTTCTATAGATTTATATAATCATATGTAACAAGTAATTACTTATGCTAAATACTTTTTGAATGATTTTTTTGAAATTGTAATCGCAGTCTTTATTCTTCATCTTTAATGCTTCATGCCAAAACAAAAAACCTATAAACATAGCTGTGCTCAAATTTTCTAGTGCGGAGTTCTCATTTTGCAATAAAATTTTATAATAATATTGTATTGATTTTATCGACAGTGATGCCCCTCCACAATCTTTATGGGTGTAGTTCCACGTCGGTCTTTTGAGCATTGCATAATAAGAAAATCAAAGGGTTAAGAGAGGGATATATGCATGCTGTTAAAACTTGATGCGCCTCTTCTCGACTGTCCCTAGGAAAATACACTGTTTTTTTAATAAAAAGAAAATATTCTTCTAACCCTATTTATAAGATAAATAAATAACCCTTTTATTCTATTTATAAATTATATGATTAAATTTTTAACATAACAATAATATTACTGGCTCACTCACTCATGCCTCTGGCAGGATTTATGAAACATAATATATTATTTCACTCTTTATTTATTATTATGTATATTGTTGTTTTGGTAAAAAAATGTATGCATCAAATACAAATAAAATTAATTTAAAATAAATTTAATAAAATTAAAGATTTTTTTTATCCTAATTATAAACTCTGGTCCTGGTTGTAGCATGAAATGTGAATGTGAAGTGGCGGGGACTGGGAAACATGGTGGAACGTACAGTAGGCGTTGGGCACAAATACGAGAAGCGCAAATCTCCCCTCTCCTTCCAACGAGGCCCCACCCACATACCCCCTCACAACACGAAGCGTCATCCCACTATGTTCTGCTCCCCGTGTATATCGCTATCTCTGCTTTTTCTTCTCCTTCTCGGCCCATTTCATTCATCCCCCCTCTTATGTATGGATATGACAGTGCCGTCCCCGCCATTGCTGCTTCATTATTTTGTGCGTCTTCTTCCATGCCCCTTCAATCATCCAACACAGCTATATGAACACTGAACCGGCTGCTTCAAGCTCACCTCACGAATCCCACTCGTTTAACATGCTCGATTGCGAATTAAGACCAAGAAACACTTCACACCCAGGATCGTATGTATGGTATGTAGGCGTAACTTTCATAAGATATTCAATAATCAAAAAATTGAAAAATAAAATCCTAGTGTATATACTAATACAATAACATGTTGGTTCCTCCTCTGAGGCCAACGGATCCAATCTCTTCCGCCTTCCCTCCTTCCCTGTCATTTTCTCTGTCTCGCTGTGCTCTCTTTAGCTCTTCCCTGTCACTTCTTGCATCAAAGGCACATGATAAATGATAGTTGTATTCTTCAGCAAGTCCGACTTCAGAGCAGGCCGTCTTTTCACCCTACCCTTCGCTACACTGATTCCAAAATCAGGCGGAAATACTTGAAATCGGAGTGCAAGCTGCTTAAAAGCTTGCAGTCTTGAGAGAGGTGAGGGTAACGGAAGAACCCAACGGCGAGGATCCGACTTGAATCTCGAAGGAATCATAGCGAAGGAAAAGCTCCACCACCAACAATCTCGACACCAACATCACGAAATCTTTTCCGGCACACTGCTTGTTGTCGACAGTCGGATTTTGATTCTCTGGCCCATTCGACCACAGCACATGCTTCAGCAACTTCTCACCCTCGCCGACGAACCTGTCTCCAACAAATTCATCAGCCCTCTCGAATATCTTCGGGTCCTTCGTTGCGAACGGCTGGTACCCGAACAACATTTCTCCTTCCTTCACTTTGAACCTCTTCTCGTGGCTTTCGATCACTAGATCTCTCTTTGCCTTGCCGTACTGTAACGGTACTGGCGGTTCTATTCTGAATGCTTCGTATACTACCGACTTCATCAACGGCATCTGCTCCATCGCCCTCATCGTTACTTCTCCACCGTTCGACCTCACCGCCGTTCTGATCTCCCTCGCTAACTCCGTGTGAAGTTTCACCCCTGCCCGCCCGATCCGCTTCAGCATGTTCGGGAAGAATATCTTCATTCCTCCGAACGAATTGAAGCACGTTGCGAACAGCAGGTTGTGGCAGGCTTCTTCTTTGGATACGCCCAAACGCTCCGCTTCGTCGAGCACGAAACCGGAGGACTCGTAGAAGAAATCGTATAGCCTCTGGTAATCTGATTTGACCAAGGCGGGA
This sequence comes from Neltuma alba, assembly GCF_004799145.2. Taxonomy (NCBI): domain Eukaryota; kingdom Viridiplantae; phylum Streptophyta; class Magnoliopsida; order Fabales; family Fabaceae; genus Neltuma; species Neltuma alba. Next base: position 16,170 of record NW_021637526.1, on the reverse strand, counting down.
GGGAGACGAAAGGTGTGGAATATGCCATCTTCGATGGGCTTTGGGAGGCCCAGAATGAGAATAGGACTGAGCTGGAAGAGCACCCATTTCTGGACTATCTTTGGGCCGTCGAGCCCGAGTTTGGTATCGGCCGGATTGGTCCCATACAGAGATCGAGCCAGAAAGTTAAAAGCGGCTTGATCATTGGCATCACCGAAGCTGGCTTTTCCATTCGCCGCAAGCTGGCTCTCGAGCGTGTCGAAGAGCTGGGCGTAACTAGAATGGAATTCGGGAATGACCTTGTCGCGGCGAGACTTGAGGAGGAAGAACATGAGGCGCTTGAGCTGCTCGTGTCCGGGCTCGGAGGGGTCGAGGTAGGAGAGAACTCGGTAACCTCCGGTGAGTTCAGTGGAAGGCATGAAAGTGCCAGTGAACACATCTTTCTTCTCGACCTTGGTGACGTCGAAGAGAACGGGGAAGCTTTTCCCGTCGAGCAAGGCGACGACGCGTGGGTTGGGAGCAATGAATGGTCCGGGCGGCATGTTGGTGCGGAAAACTGTTGACTGGTACTTCTGGATGCGTGATTTGAAGTACTCGTCTCGGCCTTGGTTATAGAAATAATCAAGACGGTCTTTGATGGGTCCAACAAGGGGAAGACCATAATCCCCAGGAATTTTCTGCACGGGGAGCTCGGCAGGCACCACCGGCGGTACAGATAAGGACGGTCTCTCGGAGACGGAGGCTTTGATGACGGGACGAACAAACAATAGAGGCGTGGAACGGTTGGGTGATTTTCTGGTCAATGGAAATTGTAGATGGAGAGAAGGAGAAGAAACGCTCGTCGCCATTTGGAGGTAATAGTGAGTGAGGAGATAACAGAGAGAGGAATGAAGGTGGAAGGCTGGATATGTTTGCGGGGGAGGATGGCGTTGCCTTTATATTCACAAAAGGTGGCAGCTCAGCTCATAAAGATATTGATTGATTATTGAAGCTGGACGGGGAGTCGTGAAAGGTGTGCAAAAATTGTATGTTTCTTTAACACAAGTCTTAATTTTTTATTCATTGTTCACATGAGTTTTGAGAATATTTAAAATTAGAAATGATAGTGCTGGGTCCATGTTCGTTCCACCGAGGAGGGTGGTTTTCGGAACCCAAGTGCTTCAAAATCTCCCTCGTGGGCATTTCTTCAGGAATTAAAAATCATTTAAAATTAGATATAATAATAATAATAATAATAATAATAATCTAATGTCAGTGGCTTTGGCGTTGAATAAAGGAAGCGCGTTGGGACCAATGAGTTTAGCTGTGCTGTGCGAAGCACGGAGATCCGGAGAAGAGTCGGATGGACTTTACTTTTCCTCGCACGGAAAAGTTGGTCTAATTGACCGCATTAACATTTGACTCTAATGCTGCATTTTGCCCGTTCCCTTAAAAGCTTAACTACTCATTGATATTTCCAGCTTTTGGCAAATTCATTTGCACAAAGCAAACCACTGATCCCCTTCTGTACATGTTGTGGCCTTGAAATTATTCCTTCCTTTGTTTGCGAGCTTTGCCAGATAAAAATAGATAGTGTCAAACCATGCGCTGCAGAGTGAGACTGATGCTATATAATGGATTGATGTCAGTTACTATGAAACGTAATTATTCAGACATGCAGAAAAACAAAACAAAAAAAAAATATCTTGATTAATTAATGAGCATTAATCAACACAGGTGGTATGTGCTGTGGGAGTGACGGACGGGTGCAGGCTGGGTCTTGGCCGGTAAGGAATAATAAGGGAACACGTGAGGGAAATGGGGGCCCATTCGTCCAAGCACCAAACTCAATTGTCGACTGTGTAATGATAAACGCAACAAAAGGTGGGGTTTCAATCATTTGACCGGCGAATTTGAAGCCCTCCGACCATTATTTCTCAACCAAGGTCTCATGTTGTTCATCAACTGCGTCCTGAGGGCCCTCCACCATTCTTCTCTGCTCCTATCCATTACCTACGCACCTCCCACTGTAAGTGTTATGTTGGCTTAGTTTGTAATTAATGCCCCATATGTTACTTCCGACCATTTCCTCCGTAATTTGCAGTTGTGAGTTGTAACTACTAGACATGTCCAAACCATTCGACTACTCTGACGGCATCCCGAATTCATTTTTCTTAATTAAAAATATTAGATATCGAACCCCTTTTCTGCTAATACTTTTATCATGTGATAGTTTGAAAAGGGGAATTGCGCTGGTTAACAAAGTAAGCTTCCACATATTGACGTTACAAAATTGAATTGATATGATCCCTCGTGGTCGGAATAATGACTTTTATATGAGGCTGTTTTGGATTTTGTTGGTTGAAAAGTATCATCGCCTGGGATCTTTACCTCAACCTCAAAGTTATTGTACAAGTATCATTCTCGTGTATTGTACCTAGCATACCTGGTTACATTAACTCCCTTTTTAATCAGGCGTGCTGTTCAATTGGCAATTAAGGGATATCTGTACAAGCGAGGGTTCATCCTTGCTGGCCCGTCGTTGAAGTTTCGCACTGTTGATTTAGCGGCAAATTGAAAATAGACTTTCATTTAAAAAGTGGGTCAAAGTCGCGGCTCCTCAAATCCCCTGAATTGGGAACCTTCCAAGCAGTAGGGGTGGTGCCTCTGGTCATTGATGAAGTTACTTTTGGCCTGTAGCCGACAATTGATGACCTCCCTTGGGGAGCATTCCTGTATATATTTCTTTGGATCATGTTTGATTTGTAGAGGAAGAGGAACATTGGAGAATCAAACGTCTTCGGCCTCTGCGCGACTCGAGCTCATTATGGGTTTCTAATTGGACGGTGTCGTTATTTTGATTAATTTGTGTTTTCTAGTATGCTTTTTTGTTTTTTTTTTTGGGTGCTCTTGTGTTTTTGTTCCCCCCCCCCCGGGGGGGGGGGTTAGCATGTGTTTGAAGTTTGAACAAAGAAATGCTCTTTGAAAGCCTATTGGAAGAGGAAGGGGACGTTGGAGAACCAAGCCTTCAAAAGTAGGAAACTTTGGCACCATGTTCAGGGCACATCAACAATGATGAGCGATCAGATTATTTTCAGATTAGTTTAGACATCAACTTTTATAATTATATTTTAAATATTTCTTTTCATAAATATAAATTAAAAAGAATATTGAAACTTTTGATTTCTCAAGCTTAGTTTACCCATCAAAATTTGGTTGGGAAGTCTGATTTTTATTAATCAAGTCCTAAAATTTCCCATACATAATTTTATATTTTTATTTAGTCTTCTTAGGCCAATAATCTTTACTGTAGTCTATAAATTATAAAGAGGTTATTATTCTTGAGTTAATAGTTAAACCACATCTTTCTTTAGAAATTACATATCTGAACTAATTATGTGTCCTGTGGTTATGAAATTTTAAGGACTTGATTGATAAAAATTAATTTCACAAACCGAACCGATAACTTAAACTTCAGCACTAAAAATTTTATTATTTTTTCAAAATAAAACTAATTCTCTGAAAATTAAATTTATCATTTAAAAAGTTCAAAATTAAAAATGTTAAATACGGAATGTCTAAATGTGACTTGGCTGGTAAGTTCAAATTTTACTAAAGGGATAATCATAGAATGAAGGCAGTTCAGAGTCTGCTGTCATAAGATCCTGGTACTGAAATTGTTTTATGAAGGCACTCAAGCTCAAAAACATGCGAGAACTCTTGAACCAATGATTTGTGAGTATTGTGAATGAGAGTGGCATCATCTAGATGAACCAAATCTGCTGTTTCTTCACCGTTGAATGAGCCAAGTTCCTTCAGTAACCCTTTGATGCTTCCGATTTGACGATCGCGTATCCCGCATGGGACAATCCAATTGAAAGGAGTCAAATCGGTGGTGACATTAAGGGCTATCCCATGATAGGTTATCCACTGGGATACTCGGATGCCTGCTGCTGCCACTTTCCGATTTCCTGCAACATACTTCCATGAGAATATGCTTAAAATGGCCACAATGGCAAGCACAATTGAGTGCCTGGAAATTGAAGGGTCATGATATGTGGAAGAAGAATCTTTAGTCTTGTCTAAGGTTTTACAGAATTGAAATGTTAAAAGAGTTTATCCAAAAGTGACGCAACAAAAAGAAAAATTTTCTTATCCAATAGCCTCGTCGCCCGCTTATTTTGCTAACAATTAGAGAATTTTGATGAGCCTGAATAAAATAGAGAGATGAAACTGAATCGAACAAGGAATTCATTTTTAAAGTGGACTAGTTCCATATAAGCAAAATAGGATTTGAGAGACTTACCAACCCAAACACCAGTTAAACCTTCAATCCGGGAAGCCTTAATTGAAAATGTTGAAGAGAGAACACGGATGATGACCTCCTCCAGGCTCCTGAGGTACCAATGAAGATCCTTGTTGTGCTTTCGAAGATTGATAATGGGGTACATTACTAGCTACAATGCAACATCAAATTAGGATTCGTGTAAAACATTCAGATTCTTAAGCTGCAGTTTTTTCTATCCATTCATCTCAACACAACATAACAAGTAATTTTGAGCAAAAACCTGGCCAGGGCCGTGGTATGTAACTTCTCCTCCTCGTTCAGTTCTATAGATATCAAAAGGGGCATTATCAAAGTCAAAATTGAGGTTGTCTTCGGAGCTGCCAGTCCCTAAAGTATAAACTGGTGGGTGTTGCAGAACAATGAGCGTGTCCGTGCATTCTCCTTCCTCTTCTATCTGCGCCTTCTTTTCCCTGACCAGCTCTTTCTGCATAGACCACGCCACTTCATACGGAATTTGCTGGCGGTGCAAATCGATGAGCTCGCAGCTGCCCAATTCATGATTACATTCAAACTGAGGAATATGATTGAGCGAATAGCAAGAATAGATTAAGCAACTCACGTCCTTCGCTGAGCATGAATTGCAGAGAAAGATGAGACCGGCTTCCACCATATTAGGGGCTTGCGGTGTAGTAGTTTTGACTGAGAAAGAGAAGGGCATACGAGTACTGAGCTTGAAGAATTAGACAGCAAGAAGGTCATAGCCATAGGCGGACTCTTTCAAATATAAATAGTTGATATAATATCCTCTTAATTTTTGTTCCAGAAGCTTTGACGAAGATGCCTTAGTAAGCCAATTGGTTCAGGAAACTCCTCAAAGCCATTAAAGAATGACAATTTAAACTCAGCCTTCTAAATTTTTTGACGCAGCCTTCTCAATTTAATGTCTCCCATTCGAAACGTATAGAATATACTCAGCCTTCAATCCTTCAACTAGCCATCCTAAGTGAGCAAAAACAAATCCTATTTAAGAACATTGCGGACAAGCTGCAACAAAACAAAGAACCTGTACGCAAAGCCGAAGATAAAATTAAGGGATTAGGATTAAAAGCACCTGAAGCTAAATGTAGACGGATCTCGGGGAGGCCGGCTGTCTTTCAACTCATCAGAAAATATTTGGAAAAGCCAGCAATCGAAGACGATGGATACGGGATTGGATCGAAGTGGTTTAATAGGCGGCGGCAGCGCGGGGCAAGGAGAAGGGATCAGCTACAGGTACACTGCTGCCCGGCGATAAAAACAAGGAAGTGTTAATGCAGAGTACGAAACTCAGCGTACTAGGCCGCTGAACAGATTATAAACAATGTCCTTCTAAGGCTTGTGGGATGAGAAGGAAGAAGAGGAAGAAGGCGTTAATGACGAGACGAGAAGCTTTCGGCGTGATCTTTTTGTGGCTTTTTTTCTTTTTTTCGGTTTTCCAATGAAAAACTATCTTGAAAAATTGCAAATAAAAACCCCTAGATATATAAAATTATAATTTAAGACTCTCAATTTAGAAAATAGTTTCAGGGCACCGGGTCCCAAATTACAAATATAAAATCTTGTTGAAATGTCTGAAATACCTCCCAGTCAAATGACAAGTTGATTATGAGAAATAACAAATTCACTTTAGCAAATGATAACTTCAGTAGACCAAATTACAGTTTGGCTAATACCAAATAACAAGTTGAGTATGAAAAATGACAAGTTCACTTTAGAGAATAATAATTTCAGTAGACTAAATCACAATCTGGCTGAGAAGTATTTCAAACATTTCACCAATATTTTATATTTGCAATTTAGAATCGGGTCCTTATTTGTTATTTCTCAAATTGAAAGTCTCAAATCATAATTTTAGATATTTAGAGGTCTTTATTTACAATTTTTCCAACTGTTATCTTTGTCAATTTATTTCAATAATACCAATGGGAAATTTATTTAAGTTGTTTTCATATTTTAATCATTTAAATAATTTTTATTAAAAAATGATTTTTGTCAAATGAACATTATCATTTTAATTTTTATCATCGAAAACTAAAATTACCATACACCTATTTTTTTAAAATAACAATTTCGATAATAAAGAACAATTATTTTTACAATTTTAGTGTTAAAAACTTAAAATGAATAGTATTTGCTGATTTTGTTAGATGAAGGGAATTTTGGATAATGTACAGTCATATTCTTCCTTCTTTTCTACCTTTTATGCAAATGAAATATCATCTTTCACTTTCATAATCAACGAAACATTTTTCTAAATTTTCCCTTCCTTTCCTCTTTTTCTTTTTTAAAAAGATTTTCTCACAATTTACCTTCGGTGAGCCAAACGCGGCCAAATTCCTGTTTCTGCCACTATCAGTTTCCTTCAATTTCTACTCACCAGGAAAAAAATTCCGTCAGAATGTTCAGCAGATATGGATTGAATGGAAAGGGTCTTCTAGCGAGGATCATTTTCCCGTTCATTGTATGGGATTTGATGCGAATGCTACCATCCACATTCACAATTTATAAATATTGCGACCTATAATTTTTATACTTTGATGACTAATGTTGCACACGCGCAAGCCGCAATGGATGGCCGATTTCACACTTGCGCTTCGTGACGACGGTTGAGGTGAAAAAGAACCCCCGCCTTGCTGGGAAAAATGAAAATTCCTCGACTGGGGTCAAAACTCAAAACCCGTAGGCAGACTCATGTCGTCTGAGCTCTGAATCTTCACCAACACTCGTTGGCTAATCCTCCCTAAAATATATCCATCTTTCCTGCAGACATGTTCCTGGACACCTGCCCTGCCTCTCATGTTTTGGAGGGATCTTATTGGACACCTGGGGAAGAAAAAGGGTCATCGATTTCCTGATTGAAGCTGCTTGGCCCCTTTCACGTGAAGGTAGCATTTTCAGCATCACTAGCTCAAATTTTACTTTTATTTTCTTTTAAAAATTATAAATTATACACGATTAACCTTTGTGGCTCTGAATATAATGTGTTGCAAAACACAATCAAAACAAATGAGACTACCACATCAAATTTGCGTTAAAAGAAGCAGCAAGGGGTCCCTTTCAAATCATTAATACAAGTGATTGAATAAATATAATTACATACCATGGCGGGAAAAAGAATGATTACATCTCATGTAATAGAAAATAACAGGAAACTTTACATGGAAGCCAAAAGGTCCCTCATCTCAGCAACAGTTGGCATTGTTTCTGTAGGGTAGATCTTAGCGACAAGCTGGGCAAAATTTTCGTACTTGTCGAGAAACTCTTTCTGTCATAATTTTGGGGTAACTACATCAGAAATCATTCATCTACAGACACGCATTATCTTTTTTTTTTTTTTTTTTGGGCAAGCGCGCACACATTATCTACATGCATGTTCTCTCGTATAATCTTTCCATTCACAAACCTGCATGGTCTGCAGGTTTATCAATGAAAGATTGTGCAAGCATCATTAGATTTGCTTGCTTACCAAGCTAGTGAATGCTTCATCTAGTTTTTTTTTAAATTCTTTTAATCACTCTTGCTACTTTTACATGTATCTTGAAGTGGTGGCACCCCTACAGACGATACTTTAATCAAAACCAGGTTGTTGATGAAATTCAGTCATGTTAATTTTTTGAAAAATTTTTGTATACCCGTGAATATAGTATTTACTACCCATGCAGAACATCCTCAACCACTTTGATCCTCTAGTATTTTCAGGAAGACACCAATATAAGAAAATTCTTTATCCTCCCGTCAATTTTCAATTTTATTTTCTTTTCACCCATTTTTAAGTTGTAACTTTGCAGGTTTCAACTAGACTGCCAAAGTATTGATTTAAACCTTCACAAACTCAGCTTTAAAATTAATATTTCTAAGTCAGAGATATCAATAGCATTATTCTGTCATTTTCTTGTAAATAGAATAGGAGATGGTTTTCAACCAACTTTGACTAAACAAGCCTACCTTGCATTTATCCCATAGGGAAGGTAACAGCTCCTCTGAAGTCAAGTTCTTCTGCAATTTCTTATACATTGCAGCAATGGACTTGTCAACCTGAAAAGGAAAGCGAAAACAATGACAAGTTTGGCCCATGACAAAGCCTTCTGAAAGATGCGTGTGCTTACCCCAGATAAACTTGATTTTAACACCTTCCGCAGATCCATTTTTGACAAACCAAGCTGGAAAGGAATCTGGAATTGAAAGAGAATATTATGAAATCACGAACATAGTTGAATGTCCCAAATAGTAATGTGACATTTGGTTCCACCACGTGAAAACTAGGAACCAGTTGTCTTAGTTAGAATTCCAGATCCATTGAGAAGGTGCATCGAGGAAGCTTATATCACAAAAGAATTATACACAGCAATAATCACTAACCTCTTCGGAGGCAACCGTAAACATCAAGTCCTCAATCCTTTTGCCAAACTGGAAGAGACGTTCAAATTGCTTTCCAAAGGAAAAAGAGGAAGAAAGAAAGGATACTGAGTGAGTTCAACATACTATATGTATTTTAGTGTTTGACAAAATGACCTGAAAAAGAAAGAAATCACTTACATAATAAATAATCATACTAATATGGCGTGTGCAAGCTTGTTCATAGGCTTCACTGGCCTGATGGTAAAACTTAGCCAAAGTGGGAACGACATTGGCAAGATCATACAAACTGAGCAGAATGAACAGAGCATGTGAAGTCAGTGTCTTCCTTTCAAAATCAACATAAAAGAAGGAACAGACACAACTTCCTCTTGGCAGATTGGAAAGATAGCCATTCACCTATTTTGAAATGCCGCATAGTTCTCTAAAAGAAATATATCTGCATACTTTGGATCTGTTTGTGCAATTTTTTCCAAAGTTGCGAACATTATGCTAACCTGTGAGGCAAAATGTAAACCAAGAAACAATTTACTGACATGGATTATTGCATCTTGAATCAGGAAAACATGATAACAAGAACAAAAGATTCAAATAATAAAAGTAAAATGAAAAGGAAGAGTTCATCACTGGAAAATAAATGAGTCCTTATTACTAGCGTTAGACCATTGAAGTGGCCCATCCGCCCCATCGGGTTTTAGGAGGCTATTAATTCCAAACTCACAAATGACTCCTTATTTCTAGCAGTAATTGATAAATTCAGCAAGAAATTATGAGCTGTAAAGCCAGTGGACTGGCAAAATAAATATGCCGAGCAGATAAAATTACTGAAGAAACTCAAGTTAATTGAGATATAAGTGTGATTCAGCAATATAGAGAAAATTACTTCCTTTGAAAGAAAAACTATTGAGAATTCAACTTAAGAGATCTTTTTGTTTTACACAATGATATACTCTATTTTGAAAGACGCTCACACCCATTGCATAATCTGATTCCCCCCCCCCCCCAAAAATTAAAAGAAATATGTTTGCATGAGTGGGGGTGGCACATGTATGACAAAGTGAAGTAGCTTCAAAAACACTCTAGAAGAAATGGCAGGAACAAGTGTTTTACTTTATCTTGCTCTAAAGTGTTTTGCGTCTTGCTTAAGCCTTTAACTAGAATGTTCTCTGTGAGATTTCATGTCTCTATGACCACCGCAAATAGTTGAGAACAAACCACTTATTTAAGGGAATCACTCACAAATTTTGTGTATGCCTGGTCAACCAAGTCCCTAGACTGGCCCTGAATGTACTGTTCCATCCGTGTAGCAAGGGTTGCAAATCTATGCCAAAAAAATTACGAAAACATATGATATTGATCCTTACAAGAAACTAAGATATTAACAACAAACAAGACAGTTAATGGTTTAACAGTTATAACTTCCTCATGCAAAATTTGAATTTCACAACAATTTCAATAACAAAACGCATTTTGTTTTGATGGATATCAGATGCACATGGATGTAAATATAACAACTTTAACTGTCAAAAACCAAAGCACCGTGGTCTGAGGCCAGCTAGGCAAAGTTAGAGATCTGCAGAAGTAGACATAAAATGTACAGAGTTTAAACTAAAAAAGAAAACTAATCACAGCAGGGGTGAGAATTAATGATTTCTTAACAGAAATATTAAGAGATTCATGTCTGAAAGAATACTGGATAAACAAAAAATCAAAGTAAAAACATTGCATTTGAATATGAGGTTATTTTTCTGTGATTGCATAATATCACTTCGTTGGGGGAAAAAAGTTGAAAAATCATTTTCACGGGTAAAGCATACTCCTTTGGAAACTAGAAATTAGTAGAAATAGCTAATGCAGTTTGAAGAAGACCAGGATCGGAAAGTACTATAATCTCTAAGAAAGAGCTCAAATGATGGTAATAAGATCCTTCCACAGCATTTAGGGAGGATATTGTTGTAGGTCTATATTTTTCTATGAAACTCAACAAGAATGCAGACAAGGGCCCAATCTATTATACATAAGCACTTGCATTCTTTTTGGTACAAAAAGAGAGAACCAAGGATCCTAATCACCTGGGAATATACGATAAGACCCCCATTTGGCGAACATTGCGTTCATTTCTTTCAATTTGATGGCAAGCTTCATCAACAAACTACAGCAAGATTTCCTTAATTGGGTTAGCTTCAGCATAGATTTGGTGCAATAGCAATTTTAATAGTGTTAGCCACATACACGGCTGAACTGCATGGATATCCTAGACTCTAGGTGACCAAGAAGAAGGCGAACAAATCCTGCTGCGTCTGCTTTCTGACCAGAGAGATAGCGCTCTGTTATTCCATGCATTGATATGCAGCGCAGAGGATCAATCTTATATGCCCAATCCACAACAGCATAGAAGTCTTCCTGCAATAACATAAAGCAGCTTACTACCAGTAACATCTATGAACTTATCATATGCCAAATAACATGCCAAAAATTACATAGAAGTGTTAAACCATAAGAAGCAGTATGTTTATCAGATTTGCCCTATAGCTTGAAACAGCCCATGCAGAGTCTATAAGAAAATCAATGATATTGACATCTGATAGACTAAATGTTTTCTTCCATTGGTGTTTTAAACACCTGTTAGCCATCACTTTAAAGGTTACCATGCATACCAGAGTTACAGAATCCTAGAAGCTATATTCTGTTATGGGTCTAACTGTCACCTTCCACTGTTCCCTTGCTTCCTAAGTTTTCTCTGTAGGATACATATGCAGACTGTTAACTTGTTAACAGTTTCCTTTTAAGGATCAGCTCAATGGCAATTAAGTTGTTTTAATAGCCAGCAAAACAGTTCAGAGAGATACAGAAGACGACACTTCAGCTGGAAAATGAACCCCCCCCCCCAAAAAAAAAAAAATTCCTCTAGGTGACAAAAATATCATGCAAGAACAGAAGAAGCGAACACTTTAGTTCACAAATACAAGAAGCTCAAAAAGGTAGAGCAACTACACATACTTGGATGCCATCGAGCAAATCCTGGAGTGATTCATTTAAAGCTGCAAGCTCAACAGAACTTTTACCTACGAAATGAAGCAAATGGTCACATTGTGGAAAAAATGATTGTATCAGAGAAAATCAAAGTACAATATATTTTATATGCACTTTGAAGAAAGGATATTTGCAGAAAGTGAGGCACATGTACCTGGCTTGCTGTCATTGTCGTCAATGTCCATAATTCCGAGATCATCATCATTGGCATCATCATCATATCCAGTTTTATTACCATTTACAATGCCACCTGGAGGAACTAGCGTGGGAACTTCAAAGCACATAAAGTGTGCAAAGAAGGAGCTCTGCAGTACAAGACATGAAAAAACACATTAAATGCAATAAGAGTAACTATGTTTTGAAGATCAATGAATATGAGGGCTGTTACCTCATCCACCAGAAGTGGAATAAAAATCGTGAGCATCTTTGCATAAGCCTCAGACACTGTAGAAGTGTCAGCAGCATTTACATTCTGACCAGAACCTGTCGAACCTTCAAGCCAAACAGTTGGATTTCTTGATGCTTTAGTGCTAGCACGAAGCTCATTTGCAAACTCACGAGCCTGTGGAAGACAGCAAACAATTCAAACATTATACACACGCACACATATTATTCTACTGAAGCATCAAATCAAAAGATCCGCACATAAAACCTACAACAAGAATTCTTAAACCTATGAGTTACATTATCTTATGTTCCTTTTTGCTGCTAGCAAGAACTTTAGCCAGAGATAATTAAGAGACAAACAACAAGGTGTATGACTAATTTGAAATCTCAGACCTCCCTGCGAAGAAGCAAGTTAAGTGAACTGCAATAAGCTTTCCTCAGTGAGCCCAGGCAATTTTTATCCAGACTCTGCAAGTGCACAGTATACGTCAGACAGAAAGCCAAGAAAAGAAAATAATAAACATGTAGATGCAAGATGTTGTTAACCTTTAAATGCTGCAGAAGTCGTGCATATGTCCTACATTTGTACCGCAAGTCTGCATGATCAGGCCTCTTCAATTGTCCACGCTGTTTAAAGCAATCATGCCATGATGTACTTAAATTTCGAAGACTCTTTAAAATATACTTTTATTAGGAGTTTAAAGCAAAAGTACCTGAGAGAAATAACTTTTATCGCTTATCATGAAATCCACCAAACTAGCAAAATAATTTCTTAAGAACTCTGAAGCTCTCCTGACAAAGGTAGATTTTAACTTTTCAAGTTCTGCACGCTTTTCTTTAACCTGATGGAGAAGGAAGTAAGGAACCACCATTAAAATAGATAACATTAGGTCCCATGCATATAAAAAGTATCTACACAGCAGGAGCGCTCTATTGGCCTTGGGATGCCAAAATTCTCTGAAGACTAATTGCAGGTGAAAGGTGACAGGAGTGATTAATAATCATTATATCACAAATCGCTGGTTAGATAATGAACAGAACGCCACAAGATGTGTAACAAGCTTTTTTTTTTTTTTTTTTAATCTTTGCATGAATGGTTTTTGCAGTAATCTTGACCCATCTGATTACTTGCTACTATTAACTCTTACTTGATACACACTACATATACATGTCATTAAATTTAAAATTCTACTTCAAAAATTGAATTTTATGAGAGAAACTAAAAGCAAGCAAGAGAAAATACAGCTCTCATGTTTGCATAAGCAGGATCCAGATAAGGCCCTTCAAGACCACGCAAGGCTCCAGTCAACCATTCACATGCTTCAACATTTTGAATCATTCTTGCCTCATCAAATGAACCTCCGGTCAGACATGCTGCATACTACACAATGAAAACGTTTACATAATTATCAAAGTAAGTTAGTTAAATTCAAAAAAGGATTCAATTCACCCGCTTAAAGAATACCTCAGAAGGGACCCGTAGTCGCTCAACAAGCTTATCAAGCTCCTCAATAAGAGCTTTGTTATTCACAGATTGCATTTCCAAATTGTTATTGCGAGTTTCTATCTAAACATCACATAAGGTACTGAGACAAATCAAGAAGAGATCATTCCACAAACAGAAAAATATCCAAGGCACAGTTTAGATAAATAAAACTGAGAATTCTCATTCAAGGCAGAAATAACTTTCATACTAATCACAAAATTGCTGTTTTCCATAAACAATCATCATAAACGTAACCTCTCATTGAGCAGCACTCTTGCCAAAGTGCCAAACCCTCTAAAGCTAGTCAACAGAAACAATTCCGAAGACATACCCAAGGTTCACCAAAGGCACCTTGGATGGTAACTGAAAGGGAAATTATCTTCAAGTAAAAGCGCACATAATTCAGTGTCAAGATATGGAGCCTTTTGTAACATTTTTTGATACTCCTTTTATTAGTGTTCTAATTTTTAAAGATTCTGTTGGAACCAAATGTGGCAAAAATGATTTTATCAAAAAATTCAGTGTCAGCTACCAAGAAAACAAATGAAGTAACACCAAAGGCATTGTCACAATGGTGACTTTTGCTGACAACAAAATTAACTCATGAACATGCTTTCAACAGGGGAAGTGAAAAAACTAAACAGATGAACAATGACATACTGAGGCACAGCCATAACAACCATTGGTGGACAAAGTATACAACCAACTTCACATGCACAAGCCCCTACCGATTCAATATCCTCCCTCATGTGCCGAAGTTTCACATTGAAGATGCCTAACCATTCATCCATGTCTTCCACACAACTCATTGCTGTGTCAAGCCCTTGCAACACCTGAAGGCATCAATAAAAGAATCGCAAATAGGACAAGAAGTTCAAATAATTCTATAAAAGCTAGTTATGAGTAACCTGAAAATTTGTATAACATATCATCATATTTTTTTTATCATACAATGACAGCTCTAATGGTTCAAAGCGACAGTCTCAGTTCAAGTATCGGCACTAACTGGAAGCTTCAAACAAGGGCTAAAATCAGGCTAACCGGATAATCTCATGCCAAAGTCAAAGTCAATAGTGGAGATACGAAGTATCATTTTCCAATCACATAGTAACAGATCGAATGGTCAGAACAATAATGAAATGCTTTCTCTGCTCATGATACTGGCATCAATTGGAAGCTTTAAGTAGTAGGTAAAATCAGGTAAATTGGTTAGCCTCAAGCAAAAATCAGCCGAATGTGTTTAAAATGCTTATTGCACAATTTATACAACATAAAGGCCAAGCGAAGTCCATCCTTCTAAACTCAGATAGAAAACTTAGCTGCAACTGACCATATCAATGAAGGGATGTCTATACAGGGATATGCAACAAACAAGAACATATACCAGCAAAACAAAGGCCATTTATTTTGTTCATTATACCTCTTCTATCATAGGTTCGCTTTCTAAAATGGCATGCACATTTGCTGCTTCAAGAGCCTGGAGTTCTCTCTTCAACCTTTCAGAAAATTCTTCTGCTTCACCATTACCAATAACATAACTGCACATTTTAAGAATGTTAAGTAGTTAGTTGTGTCCATCCACATCTGTGAAAAGGAAAAAAAAGAAACAAACCCGAATGTCAAGTGTGTTCGACCAACATCACTAATTGATTACACTCTTTCAGCATATATGTCACAAGTTTAGCGTTCAGTATTGGTTACTAATCTCTGGAATCCTCTTGTCAGCATCAACCATAAAATAGGGACTGGCTAGCAGGACTCTTGAGTATATTACTACACATTGCTAAGAAATGGCAGAAATGCAGCCGTCTCCTCCATTATGAAAAATTATGTTCGTCTCTTCTATTTGGCTCTATAATAAAATTTAGGACAAGGACAGAACTTACGTTCCCAAAGAGTCTCCATGTCCTCTTCCTCTGCTTGCGAGACAAGTTCCTTTTCAACGGCAACTTTCATTTCAGGCTGTGTCACAGCAGATGCAACGGGAGGACCACCTTGTGGACTCCTTTGTGTGGAAACTGGAGGTACGTTGGCCTATCTCACAATTATAGGAAATTATTAGCAAGGAAAAAAAAAAAAAACTCAACATCCACAACAATAACTTGCAATCATGACTTAAAACCAACAAACTAAATGGCAATATCTTTGGAGTGATGAGATGAACCACATAATACGTTAATAAAAACTAGGCACATATTTATTGTAAGTTTACACTGAATAGGACAACACATGTACCTTTGCCCAGAGAGACAACTCCACAACATCAATACCAACAACTTTAGGAAGGGGGCCTAGAAGATCCTTTGACATATTCAAGATGCTAAGCAGCAGACGATTCCTACAAAGAAAAAAGAAATTTAAAGAGATAATTCAACAATCTCTACTGATATGGAAGACAACAATTAAATTGAGCATGTTCTCTCAACAATATAACCTGTCATCTATATTGCGCATTGTCCATTGAGGAGGAGCTACGCTCTGGTTTCTGAGGTTATCAAACCCCTACAAGATATACATTCGTCACAACAAAGAATATCAGATAGAAAGGTATCAAGAAAAAAAAACTCCCAATTCCAGGAGATGGAAAAATAAAAAAAAAATGCCTCTCATATCATTTCAGTGC